>NC_054534.1:67429594-67679594 GCF_017654505.1 Polyodon spathula | reverse complement strand
TCATATTTATTAAACTAATCTTAAGACAGCTCAATGTTATATGCCAAGTACCTGCTCTGGTAATTGGTAAATGTTGAATGTCAAATTAAGTTAAAATAAATGACATGGCAAATACTGTAGTTAGCTTGAAAAAGTCTTTAACTAGCAGTGCATTTAGAAGCTTTCTTTGCAGAGCAAACAGCTATGGATTAGCAATCAAATGATTTGGAAGATTAATGATACCCTTGTTGCAAGCTATTTTAGAACAATACCTGCTAATTAATTGCAAATTATCAGGCTTTCTGTTACAAATGCAAATGCCTTTAGGAAGAAACTGTAAATTGCACACGGGTAACTTTTCCTATCCCAATTTGACTTTCTGTCTTTGCAGTACCTCTGATTAATGTACCACTTACTCATGTTGAAAAGTACAAAATCTGTAAAGCAGGATGGGTATCAGACTCAAGTTTTAGCAAAGACAAATGAGGCAGTAATGTTATTGGACTTTGTGAGGATTGATCCAAGACCAGTAGTATCATTTTCTTTTTTTTTCCTCTGTCTAAAATAGTTCAGGGGATGAAAATAACTCAACTGATTGTGCTACTACTAAGAAACACAACAAACAGCTTCAACCCAGTGATATAGAATTATAAGATTGTATATATTTTGTGTTTTCCCCCTTTATCCGTGTTTATTACGGATGTGTTTATAAATGAGTATATGTTACAAGCTCCCTTTTGATGCAATACCAAGCATCGCCTTCAAAGCCGCCATTAACTGATACAGCTTTCTAGTGTGAAACGAATACTGATTAAATAAGTTACACGTTATGAAGGCACATTTGTCTTGTCCAAATTGCAGACTTCTCAAGCCAGCATTATTTAAAAAAAAAAAAAAAAGTATAAATCTACGTCCTAGTTTTCACGTAAATCGAATCTGTGCTCATTCTACTGCTTGTGTTCACTGTTCAGGCGACAAAAAAAACGTAATCTGGCTGTTCCAGCGTTTTCACTCTGTATAAAAGTTGCACACTACATTGAATATTCCTAACTTGGAATAAAATAATAAAACTCTTCTGAAACCACAGTAGTATAAAATATGTGCTTCAGTGTTTCCAGGGATATAGGAATATACTTATTATTTCCATACCGTTTTTGGAGAGATTAGCTGCATATAGTAATAGAAGTTTATGTGAAACAATGAGAGGCTAGATTTGTAGCTTGATTTGTGATCTGTATCATTGTGTGAGTGATCGATTTCAGCTCAATGTTGTTATATGGGTTTATTCAGCCAGATTTAATGTCTCACAAGACTATATGCAAAAGGAAATTCTATTTACACTACTTCAGGGAATGTGTACAGTCTGTTCTTGACGCTGTCATATTTAGCATATATGCTATAAATCCTATTGATTGTGCACCACCAGTCCTGTTTAATTGAGGCAGCACAGCCCGCTAGAAGTGGTAAATAACATCCTCATCTTTGTATTCCAATGTTTTTTATATGCACATCGATTGAAGTTTGGTGAGTAATAAGTTGCGTTAGTAATGTTTAGGATAGATTAATAACAGTCAGGGACCAGCACTGGCATTTACATTTACTGGATCTGAGGACGACCCAAGCCCCACGCATTATTTGTCAGGAGGTTTGGTCAAACAAAACTCTTAAACCTGCAAAACTGAGATGCCGTTTATCTACAAAGCGTTCAGAATGTGTGAAAAAAAAAATAAAAAATTAAACAATAGAAACAGGAACTTTGCCATCAGCAACTTTCAATGTGCAAAATAGCAACATTTCCTGGCTGAGCTCGTAGCGAAGATTAAAGCCCAAGAGTCTCATTGTTAGCTAAGTTATATTAAAACGGTACTTTCTACATGTACTTATACATATACACATAAAAATATGTTAAATGCTGATGTGAAAAATTGCGTGGCAAGTGGTCTGCAGGAAAAATCCAAACACCAACGTGGTCCCTAAATTGAACAAGGTTGGGAACCACTGGCCTCGAACAAAGAACTAGGGTCGAATGGAAGTCTTTAAAATCTTAAAAGGAATTAATAATCCTAACCAGTACTTTAAGCACAGTACAGAAACAGAACCAGGTGACACAGCTGGAAATTAAGTGGTGATAGACTTGGGATAGAGGGAAGGAGACACTTCGTCACACAGCGAGTGATTAGGGTATGGAATGGGTTAATTAGTCCTATTGAGGTAGAATCTCTTTATAAAGTTTTGGAGATCAGTCAGCGACTAGGAAACAGATGAGCTTAGTTAAGCCGAGTGGCCTCCCCTTGTTTGTAAATTTTCATGTTTTTTATTTTAGTTTTTTCACAATTACTGAAAGTGTTGTCGTTTTTTTGATTGTTTGACACTTCTTAAACTTCATTTTTTTTTTTTTTTTTTTTAATTAAATTTGATTTCATTTGAATTTTTAGGTTACTTTTGAACAACACAAAGAGAGCCTTGCTCAGATGTTCAGAGACTATCAAAGACAAGGGGGTGAAGCTTCTGCTCTAGGCAACATAGGCCTCATCAGAACCATTTCTGGTGTCAGCAGCGATGCAGAAGCTGTGAACAAGGTAGAAGAGCAGATGAGTACCTCCTATTCTCCCGAAGCAGTTCAGGGCCAGAATGTGGAAGTGGTAACTTCCTCAGAGACTAAGCTTAAGACTCAAGACAAAGAACATGCTCCCTTGGCCTCTGAACCAAAAGCTGAGGAAGAGAAAATGGAAGAGCCAGTAGTTACTGATGTATTTACTTTAGTGACTGATTCATCTCCGGCTGCAGAAGAGAAGGTTTCTACAGAGCAGGTGGAATGTGAGAAGGGTACTGATAAACCCATGGCTGAAACAGTGGAAGAATCTGTGGGGGATCCCAAGAACCTGGTGGAGCTTACACCTAAAGACAACCCTGTAGATCAAACCAGCTCAGCAAAGACCTTCTTGGAGCAGGTTACATCAGATGCGTCTAAGAAACTGGAGGACAAAGTCGCTGGAACAGAGAACATGGAACAGAAAGGAGTAAGCAGTGATGTTGCTTCTGCAAATGAGCAAATCAAGGCTGATAATGAAAATCACAAAGACTCTTCCCTAGCTGCAGAGGAGCAGGTCACAACAGGCAAAGTAGATGACACATCTCAACTCAAAGATGAGGAAAAGCCTGAAGACATGTTGACTCAACCGAAACCTGTGTCTGATGCCTCTGGGTCTGAACTTCATGAAAGTGTGGAGAAGGTACATACACAGGCAGAGGCAGAAGTGAATGATCAGTCCATTAAGGAGGTGGAAGAGAAGAGAGATGATGCAGATCAAGGTCTTGCTGAGAGCTCCACCTCCACCGCCACCGCCCCTACAACCACTGCTACCACCAGGACCAAAGAGATCAAGATAGCGAGACTGGATGTCTCAAGTGTGGCATCTGACACTGAAAGACTGGAGCTGAAAGCAAGCACAAGCCAAGAGCCAACTTCACCATCGGTAAGTTTCATGACCGGTCTGCTAATTTTATTTATTCAAGTGAGAATTCAATTTGGTCTTTCTGAAACTGCCAAGTTTTCTTTTTGTAACAAATAGAGTAAAACTGTAGATATGATTGACAGCTATTCTTTTGCACAGCTAACCCACCAGACAAGCAAAAACAGGACATGCAAAGAACCTGATCATCATCTTGTATTTCACTTTAATAATAATGATATAAAACAGGTTTATCATTCCTGTAATACATTGTATAAAACACTCGAACTGTACTTTGCACACATTGATTATGATATTCATGAATTTGAATGTAACTTTTTTAATTTGGATAACATGTAGCGGGACAACTGGGTTGCCTGTTCCTGGTTTTGATTTGTATTTGCTCTGTTTTCAAAGGAGTCTGGTCAAGGACAACAAGAAGGCTCTGGTTCTGGTGGGCAGGGGAGAGATTCTTCGGCAAGGTCCACAATGTTCCGCGTCCCTGAATTCAGGTGGTCTCACATGCACCAGCGCTTACTCACCGATCTGCTGTTCTCCATTGAGACTGATGTGCAAATGTGGAGGAGGTGAGCAGCTTTGAACAGGGCTACTCTGTGGCTCCAGTGGATTGTTTTAAGTTCAAATCTAAATGTACCTTATCCATAAATAATAGTCATTAGGTCTATAAAATAGTAAGGGGAATCTTAGGAAAAAAAAAAAAACTATTGCTAAATATATCAACAATGCAGCTACAGTTAGTCCAGCAATTGATAAGTGACAAAATGTTGCTCCTGATTTTCTTTAAACTAAAAAAAGTAAAACTGCTTTGCAGAAAAATAAGATGTATACGGTTAAGAAGGCTGGTGATTTGCAATTTCAGTTCTTATAAAATATTACTGTACTGTAATAGGGATGGGACGGTGTAACATTTGCACGTTATGATAACCGTTAAAAAAAAAACAGTGGTAACCTTAATATCATGGTATACAGTACATCATGCAAGTTATAAAATAAAGGCTTAAATGAAGAAAGACTAATGTAAAGCACTTAAATTACTGTAACTCACAAAAATAAAACCAACAAATCACACTTCCTTTCATGATTTAAACATTTGGTATTAGTATTTTACTAAAGTTGTACACTCTCAATGTTATACTACAACAGTATTCAGGTCTATTATTTGCTCAAAATGATGTGGTGCTGTAGTTTGTTAAAACATTTCAACGCATAACATTAAATTAAATAAAAATAAATAAATACATTGTTTAGCTGATGTTAAGTAGAATTGGGAAATTATCAGTCTTATTGCTTAAAACAAATATGTACCACAGGTTATTATTTAAGAGCAGAGACGAGTTGTTTATTTTTTCAACCAGATAAATAAAATATGTATCGAAAAAAAAAGTATTTTAATACCAAAACGTGTTAATGGATTTAAATTTAGTTTGTAAAAAAAAAAAGAAAAGAATTCTTATCTTACCTAAGAAAATTGGAATGCTGTTATAACCTGTTTAAACAAACCTACGTTGATAATAAGTAGGCTATACTATTTTTAATTGAGACGTTGGTAGTGTTATTATAGCGCAGATTTCCGCAGTTCTGCACAGCGCTGCAAAGAATCTAGGAGATTCGCTGTAGACGTCACTCACCACCCACAGAAATCTGTGCAGATTCTGCATAGCCTAGCGCAGCTTTGAAATGTTACTGCGGGAGGCTGGCTGCGGCTGTGAACCAAAGGGACGATGCAAAGATCACGAGTGTCCTGCTAATCGTAATGCAAATAACCACTAAAACTACTGCTGCCATCTTGTTAGCGGAGGCGAACAACATTTTATCATTATACAATGAAGCAGTGAACAGCCTTGTCCATGCTATATTAAATAAATAAAGCAATTATTTAAACAAACATAATGTACTAAGTGATGTATAATTTTACAATAAAGTTAATGTTAATCAATTATATTAAACTGTCTGTTGATAATCCAGACAAATGTAAATATAGCACTTTGAAAATGTGTTCTGCGCTGCAAGGTTTGGAGAAGGCGTTTCTCTAAAAACTGCTTGTGACGTCAGAAAGACAGCACACACTAGCAGCCGGCGCAGCAAGCTCTGGGTAACTGACGCAACAATTGAAACGTGTATTCTGTGTTGTGGACAGTTTCCTTCAAAACCATTATCAAAATACAGTATCAGTTCACGAAACGACACTTTGCTAAGGCTGCAAGTACCATCACTTGATTTAGAATAAGCATGTTTGCAGTTGAAAAATGCATTAACTGTTGTATAAAGAAATTACGATAATCACGGTTTAGAATATCAGGAAGGGTATTAATACCGTAATGTACCTAAACCGCGGTAATCCAAAAAAAAAAGTATACCGACCCATCCCTAACTGGTAACAAACTGCATTTTGCTACAGTCCTGAGTATTTATTGTTTCTTTTGAGGCTTCATTTAATTTAATTATTTTACTTCAATAAGAAAACACAGAACCATCAGTTCGTAATGGATTTCATTTAAATGTACAGTAAATGGTAAAAAAAATGCACATTCACATAATACCCCTCTTTCCTTTCAATAATTAAATAGATATCATTGTTTTTGTTCAATGTTGTATGTATATTGCAGACAGTCTACGGTATTCGTGCATTGTCTCTTCATGTCTAGATGCAATTTTAGCCTACCTAAACAGAAATCATTATCAACGTACCTTTAAAAAATGCTGTGTTCATTTTAGCAGATCATAGATTTTACAATCTCATGTCTTTCAGTTTCCATTTTATTAAAGGAATGTATTGAATGCGTACACGTTCCTGACACCATGCTCATGGCCATTTATGTCAGTTCACAATCCATGTCTCGGTTAACTGTACAAGTATCACCACTCTACAGTAAAGCTGGATGTACAGTACCAGTCAAAAGTTTGAGTACACCTGCTTGAAACCAGGTTTTTCATGATTATCTATGCTTTTAACTGTATAAACTTGTCTATAAACACTTAATATTTAATTATATGATAAGTGTACATGTATAAGCTGATCATAAGTGAGTTGCATTCAAAAATTAAATTTTTAAATGAAAATGTAAATCTTGTCAATTTCAGTGAAACAGTCACCCAAAGCAAGGGAATTTCAGTCTGAAGCCTAAGTCAGTTGAATGTCTGAATTATGTATAACACGGTGTTAGAACACTGGCATAAGTATAAAAGTGTCTCTCTTAGATGTTCTCTGAGTTAACTAGCATGTTACCTAATTAACCTTTTGTCACCAATTATTGTTAATAGGTGAAGGTCCATGATTACTATAAATATAGGTAGCATAGGCACAAGTTTGTCATTCCTGAATGTAAGGGAGTAGAAAATGGCAAAATGCGCTCAGTTAAGCAAAGAAAAAAGACTGTAAAAAGTCTGTAATTTACTTTTAAGAAATGAAGGTCAATCTGTAAGACAAATCTCAAGAACTTAGCAAGTGTCTGTAACTGCTGTGGCCAAGACCATCAAACGATTTGAAGAAACTGGCACTCATGAGGACCAAACAAGGTCAGGCAGGCCAAGGGTGACCTCAGAATCAGAGAACAAGTTTATTAGTCACAAGTCTGCGAAACCGGTGATTAACTGCCCCTGAAATACAAGCTCAGCTAAATGCTACTAGAAGTACAGATGTTTCAACATCAACTGTTCAGAGGAGATTGCGTGAAGCTGGCCTAACTGGAAGAATTGCTGCAAAGAAACCATTGTTAAGAGTGCAGAATAAGAGGAAGAGACTTGCCTGGGCCAAAAAACACAGAAACTAGGCGTTTGTGGAGGGGAAGTCGGTCTTATGGACTGATGAGTCAAAATTTGAAATATTTGGGTCCAATCGCCGAGTATCTGTAAGACTCAGAGAGGGTGAGCGCATGAGTTCTGCATGTGTGGTTCTGGAGGAGGCAGTGTCATGGTCGGGGGTTGCTTTGCTGGTGACAGAGTTGGTGATCTTTACCAAGTCCATGGCAAGCTCAACCAGCATGGCTATCGTAGCATACTTCAGAGGCATACCATTCCATCAGGATTACGGCCAGTTGGGCAGTCCTTCATTCTTCAGCAAGATAATGACCCGAAACACACCTCAAAGTTGTGCAAGAACAATCTGGAGAAGAAAGAAAGTGAAGGACAACTCAGTCTAATGACCTGGCCTGCCCAGTCTCCAGACCTCAATCTCATAGAACTTGTATGGGACGATCTGGACAGAAGAGTCAAAGCAAAGCTACCCACAAGTGCCCTACATCTCTGGGAATTGCTGCAGAAGAGCTGGGAAGACATGTCGGGTGATTTCCTGATGAAACTTGTTAACCGAATGCCTTGTGTTTGTGAGGCTGTTATTAAGGCAAAAGGTGGCTATTTTGAGGAATCCAAGATTTAGAGACAATTTTCAATTTTCTTGAACATTGCTTTGATACTCCTTATGTTTTGTTTTGTATATTGTAACATGTGTTTTCATTTTAAAGTATTTACAGAAACGTATACGACGTAAAACATTGTCACTTATGAAAAAACCTAGTTTCCAGCAAGTGTACTCAAACTTTTGACTGGTACTGTACACTTAAAATATTACACTTAAACAGTTTAAATTGAGTGATGCAGCATTGGTAATGGTTTTGGATTTTGGAGTTGACTAAACTTAGGTGGGATGTACACTTCAACGATATACACAAGTCGGGTAAACTTATTCAGAAATATCTATTACACTAAATTGTTCCTTGTAATAAAAGCTCCCGATTCAGACCACTGTCTGTCAGTTCATTACCGTCTGAGGCCGTTAGGAGGCTGTGTGTTCCAGTGGGTGAAGAAACAGGCTTGTAACCAGGAGGTCCCAGGTTCAAGTCCCAGCTCAGCCACTGACTCATTGTGTGACCCTGAGCAAGTCACTTAACATCCTTGTGCTCCGTCTTTCGAGTGAGACATTGTTGCAAGTGACTCTGCAACTGATGCATGGTTCACACCCCCTAGTCTTGTATTTTGTAAAGCGCTTTGTGATGGTGGTCCACTATGAAAGGCGCTATATAAAAATAGATTTATTTATTTATATGGAGATAATATGAATGTAATGGAGGGGTTCCTCTGTACTATTATGTTATCTGTTTTGTAGTGAACAGACATGCTTAATGTACGTATTGAGTACCCGAGTAGAGCTTTTCACCAATGTGTTGATACAACATCCTATCTCTTCTTAATTTCTAATTGTATATTGATGTTACTCGTTCTATGTCGTTGAGATGCAGAATGTCTGATAAATGGAGTCTGGGAAAGGTTAATGTATCCGTATTAAATGCATTGCTCAAAGATAACATGTTTAATGCTTAACCCTGTCATAATACCAGCATCATTAGAAGTTTTAGCAAGACATACAGTATGATCTTTTATTTTGTTATTTTAATTACTGTACTATTGGAGCTACTGGTAATGTTTAGTAAGCTGTAGAAAAACTTGACACTTCTGTGATTGACCAACACTGCAGTTTTATTTTCAGTCATTCCACAAAGACGGTGATGGATTTTGTTAACAGCAGCGAAAATGTCATCTTCGTGCACAACACTATTCATCTGATCTCACAAGTGGTAGACAACATCATCATGGCTTGCGGTGGAATCTTGCCTCTGTTGTCTGCAGCCACCTCTGCTACGGTAAGTTGTCCAAATCCTCAGTGATTTTTATCCAGCTGTGATTTGGAATTTCTGTGTTTTTGGTGGATTGACTTTACAAGCCTACCATGCCTCCCCACCCCTGCTACATCACCCCCATGAAATAGTGAGCATACACAAAACCAATCTATCTTGGATTAAGCCATTGCTCTCTCTCATAATACAACTCTGATTTCATCCTCTAAATTGATAGCGCTGCTTTGTGCTACTGCCAGCTTCATTCCCGCTGTTTCTCATTTATGTCCAGCGTTATGAGAAAATGTAGCTGTTAGATGTATTGCTGCTGTTATGCTGTAGAAGAGGGAGGGCATAACTCTGTCAATTTTTTTTTTTTTCTCTGGCGATAATGTCTAATCTCTTGTACCAATCAGGCTCCTTTGTTTTTTTTGCAGCATGAATTAGAGAACATCGAGCCAACTCAGGGTCTTTCCATTGAGGCTTCTGTAACCTTCCTCCAGAGACTGATTAGCCTTGTAGATGTGCTGATTTTTGCTAGCTCTCTTAGCTTCACCGAGATTGAGGCGGAAAAGAACATCTCATCAGGAGGGATTCTGAGACAGTGCCTCAGATTGGGTAAAAGCATTTACAACACAGTTCTTCACTGTGCTTCCATTTTCAAAAAAAATCTGAAATTGAATAGCTCAGGAGCCTTGTTACTCTTTTTTTTTTTTTTCTAATGTTCTTGTTGTTATAACCCACCGTCAGCATTAAAATGAAGTAGAGTAGTTTATATTGGATATTTCTAATGGTCTGGACTTAGCCCTGGGCCTGTTGTATTATATCCCATTACATTAGATCAACAATGACAGTCTTGAGGTTTCAGGTCTGAATAAAAGTTAAACCCCTACATTCATTTTTTTTATTTAATTTTTTTCTCATTTCCTCATGTCAACTACAGTATGAATAACAATCTGTTTAATAAACAAGTAGACCCGAATGCTTTCATTTGTGTAATGGTGTACATAGTTTTTTTTTTTTTTTTAGTGCACGTTATGAAAAAGGAAGTCAATGGAATGGTGCCAAGTATACTTGTGTGTTAAATGGAAGCCATGTTGCTTTTAAATTTATACTAGGTCATTACAAAACTGAGATATAGTGAAATGGATGTCTGGCCCTCGTCTGCTTTTAGAAGCATGGTTTTATGAAATTAATATTTTATGAGCTATGCTCTCCCTTGTGCTGCTGTGTAATCTGATTTCTAGGTTGTAACAAGGTTTCTCTAACTTCTCTTTATAAATGGATATATGAATGCTCTAATAGAAAAAGCTAGTCCATTCCAAGTAGAATAATTCCCATAATCTAAACGTTTCAGAGTTTACATTTGTCACTTGAGACAGGAGAGAAAAACCCTTGTGCTTTAAAAATGGCATGCAATACATCAGATTAAGCACTCGAACCGCCGTTGCTATGGCAATAAACTACAAGAAGCGATTTAAATACATAAAGGATACATGGCATACAGAGCCGCCATCACCTTTTTATCGTATTCAATTATTGAAATTCCAAACTGCTGATATTGGTGAGGAATGCCATTGCTGCTGTTTCTAAAACAAAAGCAAATCATTTCATGATAAGACATGACCATAGCCGTATTGTTTTTGTTGTTTTTTAATTCTTTCATTTATGATTTCGTGTTATTTTGACCAAACTGTTTTCATATTGTAAAGAATAGAACAGAATTGTTAATGGCTCCTCTCTGTTTGACAGTGTGTGCAGTAGCTGTAAGAAACTGTTTGGAATGCCAGCAGCACACCCGTTTCAAGCCTGTTGTGGAAAATGCCAGGGGACAAAAAGCTATGCAAAGCTTAATGGGAACTGGAAAATCGGCCCCAGGACAGGCAAGTCTAATCTTACATGAATAGATTGTCTGGAAAATGCAGTAAATCAAAAGTTTTTAGAACATCAAGGTTTCTAGATGGGTAATTACATGGTGTTTTGTAAATCTGCAAACCTTGTACTACTGTACTAATTTTAGATTAAAAAAAAAAAAAAAAAATGTTCCCTGTTGCAGTGTGTCCACTGCTTAATTAGAAAGTTAATGCACTAGACTTACTACGCAAGGCATTAAACCAGTGACACTGAAAAGAACTTAGTTATGTGCAAGAGCAGTGGCCCTCGAGATCCATTCCAGTCCTTGTCCTTATTTCAACCAGGCCCTAAATTAGTTTAATTAATAGCTTCAATTAACTATGTTAAAACCTGCTTGGAGTAAAAACCTGGACTGTGTTGTATCTCAACGTCCAGAGTTGAATATCATTGTGCTGGAGTATACAGATTTTCAAGGATCACATAGCTTCTTCCTAGCACCATATCACTTTCAGTAATAAAGATACATTTTCTATAGTTTAGCCAAATGCTGACCACGTGTGTGACACAGTGCTAGGAAGAGCAAATTAGGCTTAAGCTATAGTGGAACTTGAAAAGTCTGTGTATGTTCATATTAAGAAAAACAACAAAACATATCTTCAGCACAAATATAATATTGCTAGTGCTGACAAGAGGTCAGAAAATTGATTTTAAAGCTGTGGTTACTGCTCCATTAATCATACTTCTTTAAACACTTTTAATTGTTTAATCCAAAACGTATTTTAAATGGAATTGCCTTTGGGACAGTTAAACAGTCACCTTCTTTGACCACTTACAGTAAGCCCAGAATAGGGTTCTGGGACCTTTTTTCTCTGAATTGCTCATTTCTACAGCAAAAGTGAACTGAGAAAAATACGATCATTGATTAGGTTCTATAGCTTGTTTTAATGGGATTGATGCACTTGGTGAATTGTAAGTACTGTCCTTTTAAGGCATGCATTTTAGGAAGAATGTTTTTTTCTTGAGGAGAGGAAGTTTATGAAAGAGACAAAATCCCTTTATTTTCTAAATGTGCAACCTTTAATTTCATCAGTTCATATCAGATTGTATTCTCTGCACTCCTTAATGTATTAACCCAATTCTGAGCCCTCTCCATTAAAAATCAGTTTGCCTTTCTGATAGCTTGCTGTCATCTTTATGCATTCTTAGCTCAGCAAATGTCAGATAACCTTATATAAAAAAGACACTTGCACAGAATTGTTAATGACCCTGTAATAGAACAGGTATAAGGGATTAAACTACAAAACCTACCCACTCATTCACCTTTGAAACTAGGAGGAGAAAAATACAGCGTCACTTTTTCATGTCATCAATTCTCAGCAAAACGAACTTGGATTAGATCAGTGTGCTTATACTACGCATTTTTTTACATGATCCTGGGCAAATTTAGTAGTCGCTTGTTGTAAATTTATTCAGAATTTAATGTTGGTGTGAAATATTTGAGCCCTCCCAGGGAAGAAACGAATAAAACGAATCGCTGTAGTTACAGCAAAGTGTAAAGAATATTGGGAATTGTATTAACTTGCATCCAGATTAGTGTCTCTCTAGTGTATTTTAGTGCTGTTATGAGACTACAGGTCCTATGATGCACTTTGCCATAGTGCTCGCACATCATGTTCTTACAGACAAAAACAGTGGATAATGCACCACCATATAGAAAAAGGAAGATTTAAACATTACTGTGAACACTATTGGAATACAGTAATCCAGGCTATGAACACCAAACTGAATGCAAGTTGTCTGTGTTTCCGATTTGCACAATACCTCAATTTAAAATACCCTTGAATAAAATGGGACATGCAGATTGCAAGTGCAGTTTATTTGTAATGTATACTTATTAAGTGTTCTGTTCTGTAATTGAAATTTGATTTCCGTGTTACTGTAATTTCAATAAAAACTGACAATATGCATTTGGCTTAGACTCCTGATAATTCGAATTACTGAGAGTATGAATTTCTTTGCTGGTCCCTTAAAATTCATGTTAATGAGTATCTGTGCTCTGCTGCTTTACATTTAAACTGAGACATGATGATTAGGGTAATAAAGCAAGTATTTGTTGGAGCACTTTTTTGTATTCTGTATTAATACCAAGACTGTTTGACATGGTAAGTTTTTTGCTTTCACTTAGAGCCCAGTGGATCTTGTCTCAGGTGGTATTTCACCTATAAGGGATCTTGATCGGTTGCTACAAGACATGGATATTAATCGTCTACGTGCCGTGGTCTTCAGAGATATTGTAAGTTCTAAAGAGCTTCAGAGTTTTCAATACTTTCCTCTTTTACTTGCTCCTAACCATTATCTAAATGGTATCGTATGAATTTGTATGCATGTATATTAGCACAGGTTTACTTTTTTCAGAACTTACATTGTTAAAGTAGCAGATGAGTTGCAGTTAAACCTGTAGTGTAGGTTTAGTGCCTGTGTTGTGTGGCGTTGTGAATTGATATCGCATCTCCAATCTATAATTACATCTCGGATGTGTGCACTACCATTGATGTTTTCTTTTCCAGGAGGACAGCAAGCAGGCCCAGTTTCTAGCCTTGGCTGTAGTGTACTTCATTTCAGTGCTCATGGTATCGAAGTACAGGGACATCCTGGAACCTCAGAATGAACGGAAGCCTTCACAACGCAGCCAGTCGGTGAAGAGCACAAAAAGCGGGAGCGATGTGGCTGCATCTATAGGTTACTAGTGCATAATATGTTCAGTTAAATAAAAAGCAAACGTAGTAGCCAGTTACTAGTTCTAACCAAACCTTTAACTGTCTTGCAAAAATAACCAGATATAATGTTTTTTATTTCATGTTTTTGACAGTTGTCTTTTGTTTGTTTAAATTAAAAATAAAACAAATAAATAAATAAATAAGGAAATACTTTGTGGATGTTATAGTGGCTGATGTCATATCAAATCCAACATGTTTGTTTTTTCTTTTCTCTAGAGCTGGATAAGGGTGGTGGTGCTGATTTTGAGAATGGTTCTTCTTTACGGAGAAGGGATTCTGGTATTGGAGAGGAGCAGGCTTCCATCGCTGCCAGCGAAGTGAAAGCTGCGGCAGGGCCTGGGACTGAGGCTGTCATCGCTGGGCCCGACGCCATCAGTGAGGTGCTGTCCACCCTGTCCACTGAGGTGAAGAAATCCCAGGATTCCCTAGAGCAGGAGAACAAGATGTCCTCTTCAGCATCTGCTGCCAGTCAGGGCAAGAAAGTGAAGGACATACTGCGCAGTCTGGTCAGCATGCCAGCTGATGAAATGGTAGTCGACCCAGCCCTCCTTCCTCCAGCATTCTTGGGAGCTATGGGAGATGGTGCTACAGATAAATCTGTACAGTTCAGGTCGTTTGACAGGTAA
The DNA here is from genome assembly GCF_017654505.1 of Polyodon spathula. Taxonomy (NCBI): domain Eukaryota; kingdom Metazoa; phylum Chordata; class Actinopteri; order Acipenseriformes; family Polyodontidae; genus Polyodon; species Polyodon spathula. The sequence continues at coordinate 67,665,276 of NC_054534.1, read as the reverse complement.
GCCTTTTTATGAACTCTAGACACAGTATCTCTTGGTATAATCTTGTTTTATGTCATTAGATGCAGCTTAACAATGCAGATTGTAGAAAAAGATGAGTAACAATGCAGAAGAATGAGTTATCGTTCCAGATCGTGTGCCAGCAGATAAAGCACTAGTTTTTATTATGCTTTTTTAAAAAAAATTCTAACCTTTTTCTGCTGGTTTGTTTCTTTTTGTTTCATGTTTTTTTTTATGACGACCATATAAAAATGGTTTGTTATATTATATATATATATATATGATATATATTATATATATATATATATATATATATATATCTATATATAATATATATATATATATATATATATATATATATAGATATATATATCTCTCTGCAATTTCAGTTGATGGCTTAACATCTGTCATTTAAAAATAAATAAATCACTACTTAACTGATTTTTAATTTCCTTTTCCTAATTTTAAACTATTAAATGACCTACTCAGATGAAGTCCTGCTTGTAAAAGCATGTCATACTTGGTTATTAAAAAAAATAAATACAATAAATGAATTTATTGTAACAATTATACTTTTAGCATAAGGAAATTAAAACTACAAAAAAAAACTAAAGTATCACTTTTCAAAAAAATGTTCTTGACCGTACATTGCCAGCAAAGTCTAGAAATGTGCCCAGTATGTGTTGCTCTAGGAAGCGCTTCCTTTTCAGAATGTCAGTTTTCTTTTCAGGCCTGTTTTTTCATCTCATCCTTTGTGGATTGTGAGTTTTTATGTAAAAACTCTCCTTAGAGTTAGAAATATAAATTCTCATCCCTGGGGAAATACCAGAGTAGTATAGTTTAGTGAGATTTTGTAGGAGCAGACATCAAGATGTGCTATAGGACAGACCTGGGTCTGGTTTGCATTTAAAATATTGTTCTGTGGCAGACTCAAAGCTCTCTAAGCTAACATGCATTTGGGAGAAGACACCTTGTTAACAGTTGTTCTCATGTTAGTGGAAAAAGGTACTCTCTTGAAAATCTCTGGGAATTTCAAGACATCCCTCTGATCCTGCGTTTATCTGAGGAATGCTTTGTCAGAAATCATAACTCTCCTTAAGGATTATCAACCCTGGCTTGCCAACCTCACTGGAAAGCATAAAGTAACAGCTAAGCAGGAGAAGCTTGCTGGGTCTGCTTGTGTTGGAGTTCTTTTCAAACAACTAGATGTGTGATTTCATTCCCATGCTGAATCTAATAGAGGGATCCACACAGATGGCTAGTAGGTGCCAAGGTTTATCATGATGGCTCTCAACTCTTGTCTGCTGCATCAGCTGTTAAGGCTGTTTTTCCCATTAAACCCCAGTAGCAAATAAGGTGGAGTACTATCTTATTTTCTTTTGACAGTCCTGCATAGATGCAACAAAAACAAATCTCTATTGTGCTGCATTTTACTGTTTCCAACTGCATACTCAAAATGTGTTGCTCATAATTACAACTACTGTTTTGGAGTTGTGACTCATAACATATCTGTTATATCTGTGCCGTAGGATTGTTCATGAATACAAAGTAGGCAGGACCTTGGTTTAATGGCCCATCACTACAATACTTCCAAGCAGTATTCTGAGCCTTTGTTTGTTGATGTTTGGCACAGTCCTCTACAGAGTCATGGCCTGCAGGACCTGGTGGTCGTTGGAGGTCTCGCTTCCATGTATTGACCAGGACCAACCCGTATTAGTGTCTTAAATTGTAGATACATTAAATCTTCAATTCACTACTTGTCAGTATCAATACACCGGCATTTGTGAAACGTACAATCTGAGGTATTCAAGGGCACATAGCTTTAAATGTCTTTTTATGTATGTGTTGCCTTTCCCCTTTTACAATCTTTACAATCATTCTGCTTGCTTGTGATATGAGAAGAGAAAAACAAAGAAATTAAGTCAGTACTGGAGCAACTGAACTGAGAACCAGTCTAATTGTAAACCTCATATAAAGGTAAGGAGGTGAAAAGTATTTGCCCTAAAATGTGAATAAAGGCTGTTGTACTCTGCCTGTTGTATTCGACTGAAGTTTCATTCTGTTTGTTGTTGAATCAGGATGTTCCTGCTTTGCTTGTCGAGGCTCAAAATGACAACCGACAGTTCTGTTGCGACCATGAAATATTTTAATGAGCCACATTTTCTTAAACAAGGAATTTAATCTGTATAAATACACAGCTCCATCACAAATGTTATTTATTCAGTTTTGTGTAGTTTGATACTGGCAAACACAGCTTTAGCAAAGTATGATGGAAGTAAATATTAATATTTACTAGGAGAGCACACAATACTTTGTCATGATGCCACATACTATCAAGGTCACGTTTCCATGAAATAAATTCTGGTCTCAAACCTAGATATTATATGATTGGGCTGTGAAATCAAATAGCTTTTAAACAGACCACATTTTAGTAATCTTTGTACGAAATAAGCTTTAAAAAAAGGTGCTTACCAAGGTCTTATCTAGCATTTATTTCACTGGTCCCTCATCTCTTGAATCTTTTGGTTGCTTGCTTGTATTTTTATACTTCAATTTGGAAGAGGTAAGATGCGGACAAAACTAGACAAAAATATGTTGCAACTTCCTGGTACCTAATCCTTTCATGTGTTCAGAGTCACTGCCATGAGACCACGTGTCCAAAAGCAAACTCCCAGGATGCACCAGTTACATTTGCATAACCTTAAAAAAAATAGCACAGTACAGTGCGACTATTAATAATGTTTTTTTTTTTAAAAAAAGGTAATAAAGGGGGAAAAATATTTTTTAATCTTGGCTAGCACATACGTCCTACACACCTGTACTACTTTTTTTAAATCCACCAGTTGAGGTAGAACACTCTTGGATTATTTTCCACTTTAAAAGACATTTCCTTGTCCTAATTTTAACACACCTTGGAATAAACTCATGAGCCAAATACCAAGGCCTAATAGTTTCAGTGGAAATGTTTCATTGGAGCTAATAGAGTTGGGGAACAAAATATAGTGCCACCATAGCTCAACTCATTAATATGTTGACACATTTGGTACAGTATCGGTTAAGTTTCTAAATAATTAAATGGCCAGAATCCAGATGCTTTGCTGTATTGCTTGGTTGTACGACAGTTTACTTGATGAGTGATTAATTGATACAGGCGTATTGCTTACTGTTACACCAATTTAGAAAAATAGTGAGAGAACAGATAGACCCAACATCAAAAAAAGCCTCATGGAGGGAGGGGGGGGGGGGGGGTTGATTGCAATAGATAAAATTAACAAGCAATTAAAATAAAAACAATGTTGTGCTAACGTTAGGAAGTGAAAAAGTCTGTGCCCCCCCCCTCCCACCCCCAAATTATGTTGCCAAATAAATGTAGGTGCTTAATGCTGATGTTTTAAACTTCTCTGTTATGCGCCAATGCTTATTATAATACACCTCACCTAGAGTATTGTAGAAACACATTCCTTTTGTTAAGTGGAGTTTAGAAGCATTTTGGAAGTCAAAAGCAAGACCTTCAGCTGGGTTATTTTTTTTTTTTTTTGCAAATGTAAGTATTTAAAGGCCATTATGGGAATTCATATGGGATGCCTTTGTAGCAGAGCCTGCAGAAGATATAATTAAGTAAATATCCAGTTAAATGAAGTACATTTAGGCTTATGGGTAATCTTACTAGGTAATTAAAATGAAACACTGCTCAGGGAGTGCAGCATGCATTGGCGCAAAGCTTTACCTAATTAGTAGGATCCTTACATTTTTACAGGTACAAAAAATATATCATTAAAAGAGCCTTTCATTCCATCTTAATGAGATTTGTTAAGGATTTGTTGTTTAGCGCTTTATGTACTCTGCTATTACAGTGAAGAGCATCTGTTGACATCTGGACAGGCAGCTTTGCAGCTTTTTTTCACCACTTGTGTTAAGTACCAAACATTCAGATTAATGCGGTGATTACTGTTAATGCTGATGGAACTGTCTTGTTATTTTTCATGATTTGGACATAAAAAGACAAGTAACTATAAATACGCGAATGCAAGGGGTGCCAGTATTGTAGCAGATATGTATATGTTTGGGATGTGACCATACAGTAACAATGCTATGTTGTGTTTTTATTAGTGATTTTAAAATAAATAAATAAAAAAAATCTCAATTTAAAAAATGCTATCTTTATTTTAATTGCATATTTAATGATACAGTTACTCACTCATTATTTGGTTCATCTCATTTGTTCGTTTTATTACTGATGTTGTTATTATTATTATTATTACCTATAAGGCCTTACGTCGTCTTGAACCTTCTTACCTTCAAGATCTGCTGACCCGGTATGTCCCTGGTCATTCACTGAGATGGAAAATACTAATCTTCTGAGAGTCCCTAAAATTAGTTTGAACTCTGTTCGAGTCAGGGCTTTTAAGTTATAATTAGGGCTTCTGATTTTCGGTTTTAACCGATAAAACACCCGATACAAATAAAATGCAGTTGGTGGATAGCCAATAAACACCGGAAAAAATTGTGGAAATGGTTCCTGTATTCACGTTGACGTTACCCTTTTCCCATTAAAAAATAAATAAAACCTACTACAAAAATAATAATAAATATATTTCCCAGTGCTGGTGGGCAATGTCCTCCCTTCCTGACTTGTATCTATCATTGATTTGTTCTGAATACTTTAAACCTGCCCCAGCTACTGAGTGACAGCACATTCCTACATTTCTGTTGGAGACTCTGCTTGCGAGATTTAAAACGAGACTACAATCAGGACGGAGGGTTGTTAGAGGTATTTAAAGCTGTATTACAGTTAAGTTACGGAGGATTTAAAACAGAATTGTGGCAATATGTGCAAAAATGCCTGCACACAAAAACCCCAGATGAATGTGCCAGTGACCATAGGGATTTCGTTGTGGAAGACAGCAAAGAAAAGAAGGTACAACTTAAGTGTGCAAGTACTGTTGAGTTACTATACATATTTTGACACACAAAAAAAATGGTTAAGCATTTTGGAAAGTAACCGAAAACACTGATTTCATACAGTATATCAAAAATGAAAGCCCCGAAAAACAAACAAACAAAAAAACCCCATAAAACTCAAATAGCTAAAAATAAGCACCGAAAAATACAATTAATGAAACCCGAAAAACAGAAGCCCTAGTTACATTGCCCCTGATCTGTGGAACTTGAACTCAATTCATAGCAGGAAAGCTAGCACAATTTAATCCTGTTTGAAAACATATTGGTTTGGGCCTGTTTATTTGTAGCTGGATTGTATATTAGACACAGGTTTTTTATATTTATTTTGTAAAGCTCCCTTGGAGGTGCTTACATGAAGTGCACTATATAAGTGAAATTTGTATTGTATTGTCCTTCTTCTTCTTCATAATAATAATAATAATAACAACAACAACTACTGCCAGACAGTTTTACAGTTCCCAAGCCCCAGTACCAAACACATAAGCAATTACTGGAAGAAGTGGGTTTTAAGCAATTACTGGAAGAAGTGGGTTTAATTCTTGGTATTTGACAAGTTTTGAAATCAGTAACTTCACTATGGTACGTATTGGTGAAAAAAATAGTAGTTGACCGTTTTATTATCCTGAACTGTGCAGGGATTGGACTCCAAGTGTATGTAAACAATGGCCCTCACTGGGGCAACACTAGACAGTTAATCTGTTTGAATTTTCTTTCAAGTCCTTTTATATGTCTGTAAAGCCGTCAGTCTGAAGGAGCCAGTTTATCAGGAAAGAGATTAATAGAGATAAGTCAATTTAGTCCTTCATGTTTGAAGTGACTTCTTCATTTACACATACAAGACCTTCCAATGCCACAGACACATGCTCTTGTCTTGCGGTGTTTAGCACTTGTAACACTCAGATATATATATATATATTATATATATATATATATATATATATATATATATATATATATATATATATATATATATATATATATATAGAATTATGCAGGTCATAGGTATTGCTCTCTTCCATTTTGTTGTGCTAGCTTGATGGCATATTGTAGGACACTTTCTTTGACAAATCCATAAATGTTTTATATCAATCTGTAGGTATGAGCATGCAAAACTGCATGTATAAACATATACATTACATAAAACAAAAGTACCTGCAATAGGAGTAGAATTTCACTAATGAGAAGAATATTCTGTATAAAACAGGTGATGCAACTTTCAGAGTGATTCTTTTGTTACATCACTTATCACTGCCTCACATCAGCTGTGAGAGATAGAGACACTTATTGCAAAGTGGGATTTTCTATTTTTATTATTTTTCCTGCACACACTTCCCCGCCCCTCTGTTACCAGGGGAAGTCAGGAAGCAATCGGCACAGAGCACAAACAAAATACATACTGATAAAAGCCCAGTATATTAATACAAAAATAAGTTTAATCGCCAAAGAAATTAACGCTTTAATCCCAGAAATTAACTGATTGATTGAAAGCCCTAGTTTTTTTTTTTCTACCTTATGTAAGGGTTGGACGATAATGAAAGTTTTAATTGTTGTTTTTTAGCAACAAATTAATTCAGTTCCTGTCTCACATACTCTGCCTACTTTCACTTGTTGTCTATTTAAACTAAATGTTCTCTCACATAGTAGAGTAGAGGGGGGCAGTGAATTAAAGTAATTTCCTGATACCCAGTTTAAATATGTGGCACTTAACACCCCCTCAGCATCTCTTTATGGAAAAATCATAGAGAGACACAAAACATCTCGGGTAGTAGTGGCACTGCACTTTTTTAGCTTTACATGACTGTCAGGTGATTATCTATTTAATAATTATTGATAATACCACGACCATCAACTACCGTTTCAACCTTCCCTTGTATTCATTTTCTTTACATTTTGTTTCAGGAGTGTTGTGGTAGCTCCAAAGAAGGCAAGCGGAGCTCCGTCTTTGGCGGCTAGTACAGTAACTGCTGCCACACCAGTCCCTGCTACTGCTGCTGCTGCCGTCCCGGTTAATAATGTCAGCGTGGTCTCCACATCGGACTCGCCCCAAAGCACAGCAACAGAGCCAGGTGCCGGTGAGTTACTGATGGGTGTGGGAAGGTGGTTCATTGGGTATGTTTATCACATCTCTGATTGAATGTAAAAAAAGTGCCAATCATCTGTCTTCTCTCCAAAATAACAATAAAAATCAGACTGGGACAGAACTGATGAAAGGATCAGACCTCAGATCAAAGCTCTCTTGCATCAAGAGGTTCTGGACTCGAAACTTTCTGCCGTTACTTTTTGTCGTTGTTGTTAATATGCTTAACGAAGGAAGTGATCGTCAATGTGTTACTTGAGATAATCAGTGTTTTAAATACATTATTTGTTCTGACTTATAGAAGTGGTGGGAAACTGCAGCAAAGTGGTATGCAGTGCGCAGGTGTACAGGTGATGCAATGCGTAAACAGGTGACAAAGAACAAAGTTCACGGTCCAAACTATTCTTTGTTTAATTTGTAATCCAGGTCGTATTGGTGACCAAAAATAATAATCCCAGGCAATACATAGCAATGTGTATCGCACAGTTTAAACCACAGGTTACAGTCCTAAAATAATAAACACAGTATAAGAGAAGTGCTAGTTCATGATGGCCTATAACATTCTTGTATGTAGCACAGCAAGTTTTCTGCATGGTTGCCCTTGCAGTTCACTTGGTGCTATAAGTACATGTCTGGTTAAACATTGTAGGCAAATTTCACAAAACACTTTCATACGCTATTTTTTTAAGTATGTAAAAAACAGTTGACAACAGCAGCTACCTGCTAACCAAGCAAAGTGTAACTAATATTGTACACTAATTAGCAATCTGTCCCGTTCAACAATGGTTCAGACTCATTCTTCCGTAGTTCGGGGATATCCCACTTGTTATCTCACTATAACTGTGAATAAACATATTCCTAAAGAAAGGTGGACCTTTCCTAATGCTCTAGTCACCTGAATGATTGTGTAGTGGTTGTGGACTGCCAAGCATCTTAATAAAATTTCCTGTAGACCCTTTTGCCACTTTGCTACTGCACAACTGTGCCTCACTGGGGCCATACCGAGTCCGCACGGTGCAGTTAAGGCCTGGGTTGTTTTTCCACTGCGTGCTGCTAACGTCACACGCAACCAAAGACAGCTGTTATTAATTGCTATTAATTAACTTAGTTTGCCAAAAGATGTGCAAACAAATGGTGTTCAAAAATTAATAGACCAATGGTACAGCTGTATCTTGTATCGCTGTATTTTCTAAATATTTAAGAATTTCTTTAATACAATTTTGTGTTTTTCAGTGTGCGAGTTAAGTGTACCATACCCACGGTTTATGTCCGTTTGCTTCAAATCGTTCTCGCTCGACTCAACAAATAGCTAGTGGAGAACCACCCGTATCTGTACCGTACTGAGCCTTCATGGGCCGGATTTGCCAGTGGAGAAGGGGTAATTGATGGCAGTGGTTTTTTAATGCTGACAAACAAACTAGTAATGTGAAAGACTGAAACATCATGGCGTTTACACCAGAGAATATGCAAGGATGCAGAAACGTCTAGACCTTGAATAAAGGTTCTGTATCTAATCTATACTGATAAGTGTGAAAGAACTGGAACATGCCACAAGTATCGAACACAGTTAAACTTTGGTGATGCATTTAAATAATAACATTACTGTATGTAAAATGATATGTGGTAATATTAAAACAATAGCAGTCTAACCTACAAGTACTCCATTTTAGCCTGATGTTGCAATTACATAATTCATGGACAGCAATTAAACTGTATATAGTGAAGTTATATTTATGTTCAGTATTTCAAAGGTGGACAGGACACAATGGTACGTATTGCTAAAATTAAAAAAAATATTAGTTGTGACCATTTTATTATCCTGAACTGTGCAGGGATTGGACTCCAAGTGTATGTAAACAATGGCCCTCACTGGGGCAACACTAGACAGTTAACCTGTTTGCATTTTCTTTCAAGTCCTTGTAAATGTCTGTAAAGCCTTCAGTCTGAAGGAGCCAGTTTATCAGGAAAGAGATTAATAGAGATAAGTCAATTTAGTCCTTCATGTTTGAAGTGGCTTCTTCATTTACACATACAAGACCTTCCAATGCCACAGACACATGCGCTTGTCTTGCGGTGTTTAGCACTTGTAACACTTTCACTGCAGATGTTTTTTTGAAACCCGCCATACGTTATTACTGATCTTTGGGAGTGTCTGCCTACCCACTTATCTAGACCCTGAAAGTGAAACATTGGAGGTTCTGGAGGAGAAAGCGTGAAAAGGCTTTCATCTTTGTATTGACTTTAGACGTCTACCAGTAAGAGAACCACTATGGAGGTCTTTATTACTGTATTTTATTTATTATTTATACGTGTCCGTTAAGGTGAATGCTCACAATTTTATTTATATATAATTTTTTGATTTTAGAGTTATAATATTTTTTAAATTAGATTTTGTTTTATTTTTGATTGCCTCAGATCAGCAATTTAATCAACTATGGCTTCTAGTAACAAACTCGCTTCTCTGCCCATTATTTTCCCAAGCCATAGATATCTGGCATTATAACCCACTGTTGGTTGGTTCTCTGAGCCTCTGGGCAATACAATCCATATTTGTAGAACATATTCATATATAGGGTTAACTATATTATCCATTGTTAGTTCTATTATAAACTCCATGATTGTGTGTCATATAGACAGATGGCCAATACTGTGCACAAAGACTTGTTATAAATAAATAGATATTCGAACTATTCACTGCTAACAAATCGCTGTATATAATGAAAAAATACATATAGCACACATTCATTTTGCAGTAGTATTGTTTAAAACCATGATCCGTCGAGATGTTGTAATAGCATAATTTTGTGTTTGATACAGGAAGTGCAAATCTACCATCTGTTCCCACAGTGTCCCCAATGACACAAGATTCTGCTTCAAATATGAGGTAATTCAGCTTGGGCTAACGCTTTGTCAATAATTTTATTCAGAACAGTTTTCCAGGATTTCCAAAGAAGTCAAGTTATTGGTGCTTTCTTTCATCTCTTAACACTAATCCTAACCTAAAGATGTCATAATATATTTTCAGTAAGAATAATTAATATTTTTAGTATTAGTAATCATAGAGAAAATGTGCACTCTTAACATTTTTTTTTTTACTAGAAATGGCAGCTCATTATTTTTTTTAAATCAAATTTTAAAACCCAAACAACAATATTTAAAATATGTTGTTCTGTTTGTTAATTGAACACTGCTATTGATAGCTTTTGGCATTTGTATAAAGAGAGGACTGCTTCAGGTTTTATACATCAGAGTGAAAAAGGCTCAATCTCTTCAGATGCCGGGCCGTCTCTGACTCATCTCTTGATTTTTGCAGCATTTCTGAAAGGCTTGAACAGACCCTTGAAAAGGCTGCCCCTCTCCTGAGGGAGATCTTTGTGGATTTTGCTCCCTTCCTTTCCCGTACCCTTCTGGGCAGCCATGGGCAGGAGCTGCTCATAGAAGGTACAAGTAAGTCTTCCGTTTCTTACCCTCGCATTACTCTGGTATTATTGATTAAATGTCATAGTTTAGTGTCATAGTATAGTGTCATATCAATGACGTGGCTATGGCAGGAATGTAAAACATTTGATTGTTGCTTGTAGTAGTTACAACCAGTCGCTTAAACACCCCTTTTCTTTCATTAGAAAGTTGCCGTTGTTCTTTGTTGAAATTAATGTTGAGCTTTCATATTTTATTGTGTACTACTCAGTTAATCAAACCCAGTATTGTAAGAAGTTGCTTGTATTCATAACGTTTTTCAAATCAAGTAAGCATATTTTTGTATAAAACAATGACAATAGAGTTGCAGCTAGTGTCATCTTACTTAAAGGCACTCCAACTGAACTCATAAAGTTATTTAAAGTAAGCTACAAACGTGGCAGCGGACTGTCTCTCTTTACCGCACACAAGAACTTCCAGACTTAATGCAACTCTGAGATTTAAAAAAAAAAAAAGAAATTTTTAACTAGAGGTATCGGCACTATGACTGGGGCTGTGCCCTGGCACAAATTAAGCACTGCAAGCACGCCCCTTACCTACATATGATATGGTGACGTGGCATGTTGACTTTAAAACCACACCCATGATAGTGCTGCAGTAATGGTATAGCCTTTCACACAGGCAGTTATGACTGTTCAGTGCCATCTCAGAGATGGCATAAAATATGACGATGGCGGTATAGGCAATTCACACAAACCTGTAAGCTGCTTCAGTGACGGTTCTGAACCTTCATAACTCCTCTTTGTAAAAGCACCTTTAGCCTTGCAAACTCACTCTATTCCTGTGATGTGTTCACAACTTCTAGGTGTGTAACTTTGACTGTATTATTATTACTTTTCATTTACAATTTATTGACATTTAAAGTAAAGTTCCATTGCTTCAATAGAAATTGTTTTAATTGTATTAAAGTCTTGGCATTATCTGAGCCTGTAGAATCTTAATTGGCTGTTCATTTGAGAACTTGCCGATTACAAAGAAATCACATTGAGTTAGCTGACCTTTCAACTAGCATTGCTGAAAGGCCACCACATGTGATGTCTTTGGAATCAAGAAGTACTCAAAAGGAGCCGTCAACTAGGATTCTGGATCATGATAGAGAAAAATGATCAATATACAATATTGGAGCTACAAATCTCAAACTCTCAGAATGGTTGTAAGCATCAGATTTTTACCTGTAAAAAAAACTAAAACCTGATTAAAAACATGTTGCAAGACAGGCAGAGGCGTCCCTCCTATGGATGCTTAAATTACAATGTGCGGTATGCTTCACGTTCTACGTCTGATAAAAATGCCTTCTTGCCTATTCATTGATGGTAACCTGAAAGTCTAAATTTAGGTGTGGGAATTGCAAATCTAGTTTTAATCTCAAGAAATCCTAAGAAACCTACCTGCGTACCCTTTAAATAACCTTATACACTGTCAGACAGTTTCCTGTGTCATAACAGGGGAGAGAAAATACATGTAAAGATGAATAGCTAAAATTGTTCCTGACCTTGCTAGACATGGTTTACAACTTTAATTATTACCAAAGTCTTGTCAGTATTCTCCATTAAATACTATATGGATGTATGCACTGTATGTAACCGTGAATCAAATGTAATAACTGGATAAAATAGCCTCAATTCACCACTTTGATCTCACAATGTAGATCTGAAACAAGTGCAGACCTTTTGATTCTGACAGCCCCACTGGCGGAGCGTATAATCTAAACTAGTAGTCTTTCTTGTAAATGAGCCCTCTGAACGGGCTGTTTTGGGATCCCACCACGAAGGCACTTGGTAATAAATGGCACAGTTTTCAAGTGTTGGTTCTTAATATTTTGAAGAACCTTTAGTAATCAAATGTAAGCCGTAAACCATCTAGAGTATCTTTTTAACTAACTGATTACAGTTCTGCAAAGGTTTTATAGAGAATGGGGTCATGGGTCAGAGTACTAATAAGAGTGTTTGGGATGTCTGCTGCCACCATACAGAATGGAAACTTGATTGATAGCTGGAGGGCTGAAGGGAGAGAGTAACTGAGAAAGCAAAGGTCATGGAGCCATTTCCCCTCTCTGCATAAATAATAACCCCCTCGGTCCAAAACCACAAAATGCAGATATGGATCAATAAGACATATGCGCTGCACATTTGTAGCTGTAATACAAGGCAGAAACATGTATTAGTTTACAGTAACATTTTGTTGGTTCATTAAAATATCAATATTTCTGGATCTGCAGATGCTGCAGATTAGTCTGGTCTGTGTTTTTTTGCACTGTTAATTTTTTTAATGAAAGCCGCATGGAAATGTGTTAGCTCTGCAATTGATATCCACCCCCCCCCCCCCCCCCCCCCCCCAAAAAAAAAAAAAAAACACACCATATATATGTATATATATGTATATATCCCCCCAAGCATGTTTTGTACTATTTTATTGTTTACAGAAAGCCATGTTACACCAACATAGTTTTAAAAATATTTCTTCTGTGAAAAAATGTGTGGTTCTTTATAATATGAACAGTATTTTAACTTAAGTATTTATTTATAGGCCAACCATTCAATATAATGCACAAAACATTCTATTACCTTGATTGGCTCTTTTCTCAAGGAAATGAGTACTGTGGAAGCTGGTTTAAAAAAAAAAAAAAAAAACTTTTATGATCAACATATCAGCCAAGTGGTCTTGACTTTAGAGTAATTGATTACATTACATTGTGGTAAGGTAAGGAGCGGAATGGTTGTGCAGAATAGGAGGTTATTAGGTCACCTTCCTTTCTTTCTTTCTTTCTTCTCGTTTCAGGTTTGGTCTGCATGAAGTCCAGCAGCTCGGTTGTGGAGCTGGTGATGCTGCTGTGTTCTCAGGCAAGTCAATGCTGTACATGACATAAAACAGACCTTTAAAACAACAAGAAGCTCTTCATTTTGTTCACTGCTTTTAATATAGCTTTTCTTTCACGCTGGCAGTAAAGCAGCTGAATTACAGCTCTTGAGTTATATGCAATAAATAAAGAGAGAGAGACTATTACACTGGTTATCTTTCATGGACACTTTGAAGCCAGCCTTTGCCTGTCAATAAAACCCCACTTATTACTTTAAAATAATGTAAAATAAGATATCTTTAATGAGAGCTATATTGGTCTAGAGGTCAAGGGTTTCGACCCATTTAAACACCTTTGACCTTCATTTGCAGCCCTGGTGGTTTGCTTGCTTGGCAAAGGATAATGCAAAATGAATGTTTCTTTGCATAGATTCCTTTTTTTTGTTTGTCAGTGTTTCCACATTTATTTAGGTAATGCTGATGGGTAATTCATGAATACAAATGAAAGAATCTTAGCAGGTGTGAAAAAAAATCCATACTACATGTTGTCAATAAAATGCAGTAAGGACAATGGCTACAGGAGATCACACCTAATCACAGTGGAGTTGTAGACGTTAGCTATATGGTGGCAAATACTATACTCCATATGCACGCAAAAAAAGGCTTTCTTTGTTGTGTATGAATGTAACCTGTGTGCTTAAATAATGCACACATTACAAAAATAAAAGTACAAAGGCTCGAAATTGTGAAAAAAATACTTTTGCAAAGTGCTTTTGTCAGTTTTATTTTAATGAAAACATGCTTTCCCATTCTTTTTTTTCCCCCATTTTATCTCAAATTTTTCACAGTAGTTATTCTCCAACGGTAATCTACAGAGATTACACATCAGCTTTTGTGTTATTTGCTGCATATATTTGGGAAGCTGGAGCACAGGAAAGAACTGAACCTTGGCATCCAGAAGGGAGAATAAATGACATGGTCTAATGCACCTATTTGTCATATCTGTCAGGGTGTTGTTTAATGCTAATCTAATCAAACTGAGAATCTGGCGATGGCCGCTGCTTGAGCCAAAGCTGCAAAGTACTCCAAAACATGAGGCTGAAGTTCCAGTTAAAAAGGGGGACAGAAAATATGGCGATGATTGCTTTAATAAATCACAGAAAATACATTCTCTCACACCCGATGCAAATGTAATTATACAGGGGGGGTGCTCCACCTCAAATAAAAAATGGATAGCGTCTAAATGAGCCCTTATTTATCCAGAGATAAATTACATACAGACTGTTGTGCTGTGATAATTACATTTTATGATTTGCGTTTCGCGTTCTTTGAGGGGATCCGATTAGACGCAGAAGTGATTTATATCACTATAAAGTGAACTTCCTTCCATTGCAAAAAGGCTGAAGAGATATGGAATAAGATATCAAGTGGACATGTTGCAGATATGGGGAGGAGACTAGGCTGAGTTTGATTGATTTCTTTTTCAAGTAAGATGGGGTGGGATGTGATACGATCTCTCTAAATTTGTAATTAATTTCCTCCGTGAGATGGAGTGCGTCCAGTGTCAAAGATCAAGGGATCAGGTCAAAAACTTGTTTTTAATCATTGCAAATTTGAGAGATGTATGCACAACGACGTCAGACTCTTGTTGAGAATTGGATTCTAAACTGTAGTTTGATAGTGCCAGCTGAAAGGATATGTGGCCTTTTGCAATTAAAGATCAATTTTGATTATGAACATAAACTGGTGAAATGTTATTTTTCAGCCCACTCTTGTGCACTGTATTGATTCTTATATCTAACTTCAAAACTCTAGAATAAGGATCTTTTCTTAATGCCACTGTCTGAATGTAGTCTGCTTTGTCAAGTGCAAGCTCTACTAGATGAATAGTAAAAGAGGGGCCAGTGTATTTAAACACTGTATTATTAACCCAGTCTGTCTTAATTCACCATGTCATTTAATAACAAAGCAACCTACTGCTTAAAGGCTGTAACAATAAATAAAAATGATCATGATTTTTGTGGCAGGCTACAAAAAATCGCTGCCCAAACATACAGGTTTCAATTTGATGCACTGTTAGAAATTTCACATCGGCCTGTACAGCATCTTTGGCTGTGCATAAAAGTTGACTTCCCTTGTTAATGAAAGACTGATGGTCAATTCTACCATAAGTTGATGTCAAATTTGTTGGTTTTCTTCAGTAGAAAAATATCTGGTTGTGATAGTATAATATACCAATACGGTATAACCTATCATACCAAATCCTGTAAGATACGATACACTCTATTAATCGGTGGTCCTCTGGCTTGAGTCATTTAGAGTGTCACTAGATGACTGGGCACCGCTCGCTGGCGATGTGTATTTCGATCACCTCGAGTGAAAGCCTGATGTGCAGTTGCAAGTCGGTTTAATTGTTTTCGTTCCGTGCTTGTTCTTTTCATGGAGTCAGTGGCATTGAGCAAACCCTCCACGAGTAATAAATGAAAGTATGAGGCTTTAAGCCAGAATGGAAGGAAGACTTTGCTTTTACTGAAATAAACAGTGGTAAACCTGGGTCTCATCTGCAACAAATCACTTACACACTGTAGTCTGTACAAAGCGAGCAGCCTCAGCGTCATTATAAACCAATTGCAACACATTTTCATGACTCAAGCGAGCTTTGTAAGGCATGGAATATCGCTCCTGCCAAACGTCCTTATTCAGATGAAATAAATAAAAAAAAAAAAAAAGATGAATCAGTAATTTTTGTTGTTTTGATAGAGAATTACAATAAGAGAGAACACAATATATACAAATGAACTGTGTACAAGACAGAATGCAGCAACACAGGATCTGCTAATCAAATAATAGAACAGAGAACATACAAATTAGATCATGAGATGTACAGTATACTTACGGAACACAGATGAAATTAATCTTTTTATACAATTGGAGTGTTGGCACTAGACTAGAGAATGGATGTTTTAAATGTTATATTACAGGTCTAACATTAATATTATATTTACATATCTTACATCATGAGTAGGTATTGTAATCCCTGTTCTTGTGTATTTTGCTGCCATCAAGAGATAACTACTGCACAGAGTAAGTGCAAGATTCCGTTACAGTGCTAGTTTTTTAAAATGTCTTGCTCAAAAAAAATTCTTGCAGTATGTGTCTTGTGGCTCTCGGCCATATGAAAATTTTGGTATGTGGCTTGTAGGGTCATCCACATTTTATTATTGGTCTAAAACAGTAAATTCAGGTCTTAGTAGGACAAAATGGAGTTATTTGCAAATAAAAAAATAAACAAAATCAAAAACAGAACAGACAGTGTGTTTTGGATGTATATGAACAGGAGGCTGAGCAGTTTTTGGAATGCTGTTGCCAAATACTGTTTTGCAATAATTTTCATGACACACTTATGAACCTGACATTGTTCATTTATAATGTCTTGATATTAATAAAGCAACTACAATCTATTTAACAGCTCCCTGTGTGAGATTATATATATATATATATATATCATCTCCTAAACAAAAAACCTTCTGCGCATTGCAATGCTTAAATGTTCACAAATGTGCTGACTAATATAAGGTAATGTCTATAAAGAAAGCGATTGTGTCTCTCTCAATTTATCCAACCAGCTGGGAATGTTCCAACAAACCTTTATCCTTCTGATTCAGGACTGCAGAGAGAACCTGGCCACCTGATAGAAAACTAAAAGTAAAAATGCGACGTGGATCAGAAATGTTTTTAAAATGTTTTTATTCTTTGTTCACCAAAATAAATAAAATCAATTGAATCTTGGAAAGAGTAGTATGGATCATTAAGAAAAATCACAAGGTGTTCTCTCTGCACTCCTGAATCAGAAGGATAAAGGATTGTTGGAACATTCCCTGCTTTTTTCTTCTATCTCTTAAATTGCCACAAAACTTGATCAAAAGAATTGTATTTTATTTAAACCCGTTTTGCTGTGAGTGTGTCACATTGGCATGACGTACGACAAAAGAGGTGAATATTCCCAAAATTTAACACCATTTCTTTAAGACTTCAATATTCATGTGCATTCACTGCACTTGCAGCATGCCGAGATGTGGCTGTAAAAGTGGAGGGTTCTCAGCTTGCATGTCTTATTGGTGTTCGCTGTAGGCACATTTGAAGTTATGCCTAGACTTGCCAAGGCTTAAGGGAATAATGCTGTTGGACATTTGGAAGCTGACAAATCTCAGTCCACTGTGGCACGGTGTCTTGAGTGTTTCCCAGAGCACTGTAGGATGACTTTGGCACAGATACCAGCAACGTGGAACAGCACTTGACTGCCCAAGATCTCTACAAGATCTGCAGTACCAGGAATCTGTAGCATTTCCAACCTGACTGTCTGTCAGAAACCACCTACGGGAGGCAGGTATCCGAGCAAGAAGGCCAGTTAGAGAAGTGATTCTTACGCAGCAACATCGTCGACTACAACTTCAGTGGTGTCATAATCACATGGCACATACAAAGATGGAGAAACGTAGTGTTCATTGATGAATTCAGATTTCTGCTTCGACATGCAGATGGAAGAGCCCGGTATATAGCTGACATCGTGAACGTTTTGCGGCCGACAGTGTGCGACTGGTTGACAGATTTGGTGGTGGGGGTGTCATGGTGTGGGCGGCAGTCTCAGACAGTGGCAGAACCAACTTTGTTCATGTTCAAGGAAACCTGGCAGCTCAGCGCTATTGTCATGAGATCATACAGCCTCATGTGATCCCATTCATGAACCACTTATGTCATTTTCCAGAATGACGATGCACGACCGCACACAGCCCGTTCCTCACTCAGAACAATGTTCTGAACCCCATTGAACGTTTGCTTGATCGATGTGAGAGATAGTCACCCCAAGCCACAAATGTTACAAGGACTTTTCCAGGCACGTGAGCAAGAGTGGGTTGCCATTCCCCTGCATGTTATCCAGGCTGATTCGATCCATGAGCAGATTATGTCAGGCCGTCATCACTGCCAATGGTGGGCATACCCGTTACTGATTTCTCTTGAACTTGAACTTTGTTTGACCTTTGAAAGGGACTTTATTGAATGTCTTAATGATTTCTGTACAGGTTAAGGTTCTTTGGAACTGTATTTTACTATGTAAAATGCTGTACTAATGCTATTAAAAATAGCCTTCATCCACTAATTATATATATTTATATATAATTATTATTAGTGGATGAAGGCTATATTTACATCCTGAGCCATTTGAAAAAGAAACGCATAATACTGCAGTACTGATGTCAAAATGGCATTCATCTAGAAGATTGTACTTGATATTTGACTACTGTGCACTCCAACCACCTTCAAAAAAAATGTCTCATTTGAAATCGGTCAAGTACACCCACAATTCGTGTTTTTTAGGCATTTAACAATCGTCCTCCATCACGTTAGGACCAACCAAGCAAACAAGACAAATAATCTTTGACTCTGACAGCGACTGAAAGAATAAAAAGCATACCCCATTGGAAGACCTTTTCCTTAAAAATGTTATTGTTTTTGCAGTTCATTATCTACCCAGTTTAATTCACCGTTTCTGAATTATCAAAAATATAATTATATTTAAGGTTCTTTAATATTGACTTAGTGTACGTTGTTATTATTCATTAAATTCACTTGCAATTTGAACCTTAACACCTGTTTTATTTTCTCTCTTATCATAGATAATAACCATGTATTATAAAAAATAATAGATGGGCTATAGTGAGTTAAAGGAAAATAATTCAATCTCGAGTTTCTGTGACTGTTTGTTTATAAACTACTTGGCCTCACGGTCTCATAGTTTATGACGTCGCATAAACCCTAGATGGAATTATTTTCCTGTAACTCACTGAACCCAATCTTTTATTCTCTCTCTTGATTGAACTAGTTTTCTATTGAAAATCTATATCATCAGTATCGAAATGGACTAAGCCCTTTCTACATAAAATATTTTAATATCTTAAAAAAAAAAAAAAAAAGAATAATAAAAAAAAAACAAGAATACTGTCTTAAAAAAAGTACTGTTTGTTTTGGTTGCTGTTGGTGTATCATATATAACCTTATATCACAACACATTGGGTTTACAGGTAATAATAAATGTGTCTTCAAAGTGCACTTCCTTATTAGACATGATAAATATCATTTTTGAAAGCCTCATCATAACATTGAAGGCCACTTTAAAAAGCTTCTATTTTTGCCTGTCCTAATTCAGTCTGACATCTTTTCCAATAACACCACCTTAATTCCAGGTTTATAGCTGAATTTATAACTCTGCATTCTGAAGTGCATCATTTTAAAATTGGTTTAAACCCAAAACATCTAATAAATAAATAATGCATAGGGCTACTCAGTAGTAGAATTTCCAGACTAGAAATCATTTAATCGGATACTCAATAGTCCACTATCTAAAAGAGCTGTCTGATCAATCTTATAGTAGCTGCATTTGTGTCCTGTAAATCACATGTTATTGTCTGAGCTGTCTACCAGGTCATCTATTCTTTTCCCATTTATCAGAAATGCATCCAGTACACAGAAGAAAAAAAATAGCTAGAATGTAGTAGCTGTAGACTGGCTTAATTAAAAAGAGATCTGAGATTAATTTAACATCAGCACTTAAAAAGCTAGATTGCTGGAAGAATTTGATAACACAATTTGATATATATATATATATATATATATATATATATATATATATATATATATATATATATATATATATATATATATATATATATATATATATAGCCAGCCATTTGGATAGCTGGATGATACAGTAGTCTCTGGTGACCACATTTTTTTAATCCTGTCTCAATTGAGAAAAAGTCACAACATAAAACCCCAGCATAATTAGAGAATGACATATTAAAAGCAGCAGCTCGCTTGAATCTTTCAAAGGGTCCTGTTACCAATATATACTGCACGCCTTTGACTGTAAATGCACTTACAAATTCTCGTTCCCATTTCGTTATTATGCTATGATGTTATAAATCTCCTTTCACTGATCTGATTTTGTGTCCTGTCTCTAGATTACAGTTTACTGTGTGATCTACACTTATGCATTCTGCGGGTATGTGCTACTACCTACTGCTGGAAAACACTTTACAAATGTACATATATAGTTTCTGCTTTTAAGAGCTTTGTCTGAGGATGAGTGAAAATAAGAACTTTTTAGCCCATAACTTATTTGAAAATGTAATTTCTGTGTCGATGGATTAACAATATCCTCTTGCTAGTAAATTTTATGTAGCACTGTATTTGAAACTTGGCTAGACAGTCCAGCTTTAACATTGATTATATAGGAAATATGGCTTAATTTTTTTATTACAGAAAACCAACTAAGGTAAAAAAAATAAAAAAAAGTCTGTTTGTTAAGCTAATACATTTTCATCTCATATAGAACTAAATTTAATAAACGGGTTTAACCTCAAGATGTCCTGCCAGGAGTTCATATGATTACTTGAAGTGATGTTATCTTAAAGAAGCACCCTTTCTTAATCAGTGGTAGAAGTATTTGTGTTCAGTTTGACGATGGTATTTGTGGTCAGTTGTATTAGCTAAGCTCTGCAGGTTTTACAAATAAATGATTTACACAGACCTGTGCTATCTCTATACTAGATTATTTAATTGGAATTTGTACTGGGTATATCCCTTTAGGAAAAAAAAAAAAAAAAATCATACAGTGTTAAGTAACCAGATTATGCTGTGTTTTTGGAGCTATATAATTGTATATTATTGATCGTCCAAGTTCATCGGGGCAACCCTTGCCATAATACACATAAAAGCTTATTTTTCTTTACTTTTAAACAACAGTCGTGTACAGTTGGAGTTTTTGCGTAGATAGAAGACATTAGAGGTTCATGATTTCTCATTTGTTTTAACGTTTTAACAAGCTGTTAACTTTCTAAATGTACGTTTTGTGTTTGAAGCCAGTTAACCTGTTTAGCAGATGGTTACCTTCTACTGTAGGGGAAGAGGGCTTTTGACTTCCCAGAGTACTTGGCTTTTCATGCCCCTTGACCTCCAGGCCAAAAAAGAGAGCAGTGAGGGCACAGAGTTTAACCTCCTTCTGACACGGAGCATGCAGCCACGATAGGTTCAAAATCAATACTCAGAGTTTGAAACGCTAAGGTTTTGACAGTGAAAAATTGTCTGCATTGTCTAGCCTATTTACGGCTAACAGATGAGCATTGCTTCCTGTACCAAATGCATGAAACTTTTTTCATACCCTCTTAAATCTTTTACTCAATCTGCCCCTTCATATACCTTTTAACTTGCGGTGAAATAGATCATCCAAAACTGCACAGGCTTCAGCATTTTATCCATAAGACATCTGTTGCCTTGAACTCCTCTTAAACTTTTGCAACTTTTTAATATATATATTTTTTTTACTGATTTATAAAAGGTTGGGGATCAACAGCAAAGGTAACAACCATGAGTATTGCAGGTGTGAGTGAAGGGGAAACCCTCACTGTGTTATAACAATCAACCTTGCTATGTGGTCCCAAGTTCGTGTTTTTTTATTTGTCTAGTGAATGGCAGTATTTTAATGCCTTGTAATCATGTATGCCCCAAACCTTAGGGTTTAAACAAACCAAATTAATTTATTCAATATAAATTAGCACAGATTGAGGTATGTGGAAATGGAGCTACAGCTATGGCCAGAAGTTTTGCATCACCCTTATTTCATAAAGTCAAGTGAAACCTGCTGAATAATGTTGCGTTAACATAATGAATTACATACCGCTTTATAGTTTTCCATATACTTAACAAAAAATTACAAACGATCTGGCATTTCGAAACCTAACATGAAATACCATACTACTGTTATGGCTTTCAGTAGACACTTGCAGTATCATTTTGTAGTTTCTTTTATTACGTGATGTTAAATAAGACCTAAAGTGTGTTCTTTTTATAGTATGTGTGTGTGATTTATTTTTTATTTTTTATTTTTTTTTCTGTTGCAATCTTCAAATTCTAGGTAATGCAAAACCTTTGGCCATAGCTGTTTCAGAACTTTTATTTTTAAACAGATTCGAGATGCAATGCACTGTTGAGTATTACAGAATATGTAATTGTTTTAGTTTTTCTACACAAATACACCAATCGCCAGTTTTCCATAAAAGGGTGGCATTCGTTTCAATGTGCATTTAAGTTTTTGATTTCAGGGCTGCAGTTCCATGCAATATAAAAAAAAATGTATTGAGAAAACATTTTTCTCTTTTATGATTTACCTGTACAGAGTTTCCTTTTTTTACACCATTTAGAACTGTTGATGTTTGTGTGAAATGAGATGTACAAAACTTACTGTTGGTCAATGTTAATTTCTAGGGCTCCTACATGCATCTTGAATGTTTTCTTAATATGTTTTGAAACAAAACAGCTTTTTATTCCATTTGATAAAGTGACGCAAGCTTTCTACTGAAGCTTATTAAATCTGTGTGTGTTTCGGTGGAAGATTGGAGGTAGCTCTAAAACTGCACTGGCGGAACAAACTAATTGGAAATCGGAGGCTAAAAGCTCATCACCTTTGTAACGATGTAGAGCAAACTACATAACCTTCGGTGCGTGGAATGCAGGCACATTTGAGTAGAGTAGTTTTGTCTTTTCTGTACAGCCAGAACGATGTCCTGTAGTTTTAAAAAAACGTACACACAAGGTTCATGACCAGTTGTATGTAAGTGGATTTTTTTCAATTAATGGGGCAAGTACACAGGTACCCTGTGACTTGTTCATCTTGTCAAAAGGATAACATCATGCTGATTTCATAACAAATTCAATGAAATTGTCAAGTGTGGCAAATCAAAAACAAAGTAATATGAACCGGCTCTTAATTCTTCAAGCTCCCTGCTGATAGGAGCTATACATTGAAATGGAACCCTTCCTGACAGGAAGTGGGTCTAAGAGCACAGGGAACTCCTAAAATAGTGTGTTTTTAATGTGGCACCCAAATGTTTTACAGCTAGGCTTTTTAACTGAGGAAATAAAGAAGGAATGGTGAACACTGGTAATATTTGTGTGCAGTTTTAATAGTTCTTACAAAATTGTCTGTCTGGCAGGCATAATTAATTGCAAAAGATATACCTAAGTGTACATTAAAATCAGATATTACTCTAATGTCTTTTATTGGAAGTTAACAAAGAAAAACTGTCAAACCACAACGATTAATATATTTTTCATTTTGTCTTATTGAGCCACTTTTTTGGCCAACAGAAGTTATATGTACACATTGTTGTACTCAAAATTATTGTGTAATAATCTGTATGCGCCCAAACATCTGCATAATGCCACACTGCTATGTCCAAAATGAGTGTTCTCGAGCATCTCTTCTGAGCCAAAAAAAACAAGACTTCCGCGTGTACCCTCACATGTACTCTGAACGTACCGGCGCATGCCCAATGAAGCGTCGTATTAGCTATATTACCTCTGTGTGGAAACACACTAGTCTGTGTGACAAACATGGTCTGTCTAATTTTCCATAAGGAAGGAACTTGTGCCTGCTTTCATTTTGTATAGTTGACATCTTTCACACTGTACACGTTTCCTTCACATGTTGTATTTTTATGTATTATTATTATTTAATGTTGCATTTAATAAAACAAAACAAAACAAAAAGTCTATGTTTTGTAAGTGGTTGCGGAGAAAAGAAAACCCAAGACGGAGTTGTTCTCATTTCAACTAAAGAAGAGTCCTACCCACAATTATAGCAGCACTGTGTGTTAGTTCAGTATCCGTCCCCAAAGTCTTGGATGTAGCTCCATTCGGAATGTTTGCAGAATGGTCACATATAAAATAAAACTGGCAAATGAGATTCAGAAACGATGTATTTCCTTTCAGAATGAGGTCTTTGAGGATGATCAGACCTAAAATAAATACTTCATTTTTTCATCCTTCGTATTTGGTTTTCATTTGCATTTCCTGTCACAATACATGCACAATCATCTACACATCGTTGAATTCGGCCACAAATTCCATCTCCCTATCAGTTTCTGAATAATCTGATGTTGAATATTGTCTGGCATTATTTGGGATGTTCCCTGTGTAAATTAAAATTTTCCTCAGCAACGCAGTGTGACTGTACACAGGGAACATCCAAAATAATGCCAGACAATATTTCAGGAACCACTTAGGTGTGTGTGTGTGTGTGTGTGTTTTTTTTTTTTTTTTTTAATCAAATGCAACATTAGTCATAGTAATACATCAAAATACAACATGTAAAGGAAACATGTACAGTGTGAAAGATGTTTACTACACAAAAGGAAAGCAGGTACAAGTTCCTTCCTTATGGGAAAATTACACGGACCATGTTTGTCACACAGACTAGTGTTTCCACACAGAGGTAATGTAGTTAATACAACGCTTCATTGGGCATGTGCCGGTAAGTTCAGAGTACATGTGAGGGTACACGCGGAAGTCTTGTTTTTTGGCTCAGAAGAGATGCTCGAACAGTGATAGCAGTGTGGCATTATGCAGTTTGGACGCATATGTTTTATTTATTATACAATGACCAAATGCATTCTGAGCAGCAAGGTGGGATAGTTTATGTTTAATCTTTCATGTAGTGCTGATGTACCCTTTAAAGCTAACATGAAAATAATTAGCTCTTTTTATATAGTCCTAATGGTAGCAAGCCGGTTTTCCCCTGGAGCAACTTCTAATGAACAGACCCCCTCTCTCTCTCCAGCTAGGCTTTTGAAATCCCCTATAGGTTTGACTTTAGACCTCTGAGGGCAGCAGCTGCCATTTGTCTTGAGGGCTGGAGTTGCCAAAACAGACTGACCATGGACTAATAGGACACATTTACACAGGCCCCGTACAAGAAGATCGCAGAAGGGTTTAATGACAGTCATCTGTTGGGAGCTTGTAGCTGGCTAGGGCAGAGCAACTTTTATCACCCTCAGTGAAACCCAAAACCCTCCCGATTTGATCACTTAAAGAACTTGACAACCAAGGCTGCTGTCTGAAGCAACATTGGAGCCCTCAGTGGAAGGCTGACTTGTGACAAAATGGCATTCAGAATAAACATTCTGGCATTTTGTACAGGCTAGCGTGCTTTATAATTTGATGGAGAAACAGCTTGTAGAATAAATAAGATTGTGACCCACTTGAGCTACATACTAACAAATTGTTATCTGTGTATCAAATTAAATGAAAGGCATTGCATGTTTCATTTTCCCCAACACTGATTTTTTAATTGGCTGGTTGCATGTTTGCTGATCATAATTCAGCAGCCATAATGTGTTAGGGAGCCTTGCTTATTTTAAGAAATACATTTGTTGTTCATACATTTTTACATCATGTAAATGAACAACAAAAGTAGTGTAAATTTTGAATTTTATTTATTTTACAGTCCTTTTGCATTTCTTTATTGAACCTTTAAACAAAATAAGTTTTAAAACACTGACCATTCTGAGTCCTTTTATCTTGGGTCTGTGTTTTTATACTCTAGCATTGCAATCTCATACTGACAATGAAATATTGTCTGTACTTGTATTTTTTCTTTACATATTTGCTTGCATATTTATGTGTACAAATCTGTTAAGGTGCGACAGCCTCCATAATGCACAGAGGCCGACTTCCAGGCACTTCTTCAAAATGAATACGCTGTTAATGTAATGGAGATCGTCTTGGTTTTCGTGATGCAGTTGTCAACATTTTAAAGAAACATTTGTATTCCTTTTTGTTTGGAACCAGAGACGCTATAGACGTGATCATACAAAGAGTGCATAAGAAATACACTTATCACAATTAAAGGAAGCCAGTGAACACTTACACATTTATTTGAAGTCAATCAATCTAAATACACTGACAGGAAGCATTTTAATTGGTTTAGATAGAATGTGTTGTGGCTTTAATTGGTTAGAATGTTTTGCCATTGACATTCTGGTGCAAGATTTCACTCTTATAAAAGTTACTGTAGTTCCTACTAATATGTTCTAATGGGGGGCATGACTTGCAATACAATTTACAAAATGTTTATGTGCCAGTCCGATCAGCTAGATTGCTTTTTCAATCTTTTGGTGGTACTAGTATTTAAACAGTTGTTTGATAAAGTTCTACCATTACTATTTTTTTTTTCTTTCTTTTGTTGAAGCGTTTGATGAATATTATGAAACTCCGAGGCTCTGTGCAAGTGATTGAATGGAAACCATTACAATTGTGACAGTGAAAGTCACATGGAAAGCAGAACAGTTCTTCCAATAAAAAATAAATTGCAGTCATAAAAGAGAAAGAAAGAAAGAAAATCAATTTAACTTATTTTACAATCATTTTGAAGTCAGCACAAGCCTTTCAGCCAGAGCAAAGAAAGAAATCCTCAGAGAGAAGATATCTTATGCATCAAAGAATACTGGGGCTCTGAACCCTGCAGCAACAGTTAAGAGTTTGGATTTAGCTCATCAGATGGTTTAAAATTAGGTATTGAATTACAGATTAATCTTGCCCCTCCAGTGAAGGCCGTAATGTTTAATGGAGCATCAAGTAATCCGTGGTGATACAAGAACTGAAAAGAATATTGCCGTTTGAGAACTGTGCCATTTGTGTACTGTACTGTATCTTTAACGGTGTGAAACCATTGCAACTTCATTTTAAAATAGCTAAGCTAAATCCAATTGGATGGCCTTCATTTTACAAACCTGAACAGTTTTACTGCATTACATATATGTATCAAATTAAGATACAAGGGCACAGGTTACTGTCAAGATGCAATTTAATCCACAGATTTAAAAAAAACACACAAAAATACATTTTATTTATTTATTTTTTTAAATTCTAGTTGTCCAGAAATGTGGTATTTTTGTATTTAAAAAAATAACAGTCGTACTCTGATTTCAGGATTAATTTGAGGACAGCTGTTAAAAACAATGTCTGTTTGCATATATTCAATATACTGCAGTTGGATGTATGTGTATATTTGTATCTTTTTAAAAATACAATTTTACTTCAATAAATTTATTTGTTATTTTATATCTCTGGGAAAACCAGTGGAAGTATGTTTTCGCACTCTAGGGATTGTTCCAACTGAAGTTTAAACAGTGATGATTCTACTGA
This sequence comes from Polyodon spathula, assembly GCF_017654505.1. Taxonomy (NCBI): domain Eukaryota; kingdom Metazoa; phylum Chordata; class Actinopteri; order Acipenseriformes; family Polyodontidae; genus Polyodon; species Polyodon spathula. The sequence continues at coordinate 67,637,927 of NC_054534.1, read as the reverse complement.
TAGCAAGAAGTTACCAACGTTATTGGGTTCCTCTTGCTTTCCTCGCACTGTGTTACTTAAGTAGAATGTTAGCATGAAAAACCAGGGGCTGCCTGTATTGTAAGGGACTGAGGGGTTTGCATCATAGCATTGGAACATGGGGACCAAGGCAATCTTGGCACCTGCCCAGGGTTTTAACTGTGGATTGACACTCAGTATATAGACTGCTTAGATTTAGTTTTAACGAAACCAAAAAGATATCCATGGTAATTTATTTAGAATATATATATTTTGTTTTTTGTTTTGAGTGTGGATGTAAAATACATACACAAGCCTGTGTTCCATGTTCCGTGCAGACTTGACAGCAAAAAGCAAATGCTGTGTTTTGGACTGTCTGAACACCAGGTGTTTGTCAGTCCCTCTGATGCCCCTGAAAATGATAAGCTGGAAGAAGTGTTTTCTTCTAAGGCACTGATTCTATATTGTAGCCTGGGGCTTCTTCTGACTGGTAAACATGCATTGCTGTAAAGTGTTTGCAGGCAGCACAACTAACACATTGAAACAGCAGTCTTGAGTATCCAGTAAATTTCGGTTGATCGCAGATAGTCCTTGGAGATAAAAGGGAAGGGGTGAAAGATCATGAGGATTGTTAGATTTGGTCATAAGCAGTAGGGCTATGATCCGTGGGGATATTGAGGCAGATGAGAGGTCAGAAGAGAGGTTTTGTTTCTCGTTACAGTGGGCAGGTGGTTTTGGGACCTTACAAATTGTAAATTCTGTTATGCATAATTAAATCCAGAATCAAACATCCTTCTTAAATTGTTTCACTAGATTGCTTTGTTTTGTTTGATAACACACTAGATTGGAGCAGCATTACATCAAATCTTTGTGGAATTGTATTTGGGAAGCAGTAGAGTTGATTTTTTTTTTCTTCTGTTTGATTGATTACCATAAATGTACAGTAGGGTAGCATTTGTTGGTCATACCAATGAGGAAAGAGGGCATTTGCAATTAGATAATTAACAAAAGTATATCATGACACTAGGAAAATGACCACTACATTGGGTTGAATAAAAACACTCCCACCATTACGGTGCTAGTTCCAATACTTTAAGCTTGGCATACTGCTAGTGGGACAGGTGACCAAAGCAAAAAATTTATATTGTGAGCTTTTCACTGAAACTTAACAGTGCTGTTTCCTTGGCTCATTTGTTCCCAAGATAACTAGAAAACCGTTTAAATTGACAGTATGTTGACGGGGTTAAACATATGGCCTCAGCATTTTTCCTGTGGTTGTGGTTGCATTTGTTTTTGATGTTTTGATAGGAAACATCAATGACCATCATAAGTGCTTAGTCTAATGAAAGATTTCCTTCCAAATGATACCCTTCATCCTTTTAACTCTTTGCTATTTATTTTAGTCTGGTTTAGAAGGCTGCGGTGGTTAGCTCCACTTCCTGGTGCTTTTTGGTACAGTTATGGCTAGACAGCCATTCAAGTGAAGTGTTCTCATGTTCCACATTTAAAGACCCATTTTAAAAACAAAGCAAAAAGAAAACATTTGCTCTCTTTGGGGTAAAAACTAAATTGCCACCAAGGAGAAAAAAGAAAACACTGAAAACACTATCAGACTGTCTGTTTCAACAGAAATTTCATTTTGTGCTTGGAGTTTCGTAAAAAAAATTGTATTTGCTATTTCTTTTCAGATTCAAGTCTTATGGGAGAGTCAGTATTTCACTTTGAATAATATCCCCAGTGATATCTTTTTTTTTGGAAACAAATACTGAATTGTTGCTTATTGGGTTGTGTGTCTTTTATTAAGTATTTTCGTTATTTTGTATGTTTTTAAAAGGACTCCCGAAGAGACATTGGATGATAATTTACGGAATTTAAAAAAAACATGCGATAATGGAACAGCTTTTGTGTTCATTGATTTACTCACAGATCTATGCAGTGCTGTATGAGATTTGGTAGTTATTAGACCAGGAGATCAATGATAAGGTCTTGTCTTGTAAGTTTTTCATTCTGATTGGCAGTGGATTCGCACAAAATCAGACGCATTCTAGTTGCTGATCAATGATATTACCTTGAAGTCAAAAGCCTCAAATAAATGGATTGCATAAATATACTTGTACCTGTAGTTTTATAATTGATCAGACACTGCATAGGCTAATTGCTTCACCACTGTGCTGATTTCTCTTGTCATAAGCAATGAGTAAAAAGCTGATCACCAGGTCACCAGTGTTAAACGAACCCCCCCCCCCCCCCCCCCCCCCCCCCATGAACGAATGCAAACTAATTACTAAAGTGTTTTACAGATGGGCGCGAAAATGAGGCTACAATAAATTAAGTGACTTGCCCCCAAGGTCATACACTTAGTTAGTGGTTACGTTGGGATTAAAACCCATCATCTCAAGGTTCTAGCTGTGTGGTTTAACCTGTGGGCTTCCCTTTCTTCACATCCCATACCAAACGTTGTGTAATCTTGAGAGGGCAAGTCATTTGACCTCCTTGCACTACCGCTGTAAAAATGAGTTGTAGCCAGACTCGATTGGAAGTAACCTCAAGTACACACAGTTAAATGTAGTATGTTGGACATCTGATATTTTCTATTGCCATTCTGTTCTTTTATATCTTACCCCCTGCTGGGAATGTATATTGCCAGCGATGGTGATGTAGTAGAGATGCTTGAGCATATAGAAGCACTTATCCCATTCTGAAACTTCATCAGTTCATTCTTTAGCACTAGTTATTGAGCATATTAGAATCTTGTAATAAAAGGAGATGTCTGCCCATCATGACACACTCCAGTGGATACAGTGAAGTAGTCATTGTTAATTTTTCGTGATACTGATAGGTAAAATGTATTTATTTTCTGTCTAATTTCATATTTTCAACCGTATTGGGGGATGTTGCTAGCATTGGGAAATCTACATTTCCTCACATTTAAATTGCCCATTCTGTAATCTGAGCTTCATCAAGTTTATGCTAATGGTTCTTTATCCATTACCTCGCCGGTAGGGTCTAAGGACATGACTGATCGTGCCCAGAGTCAAAAGACATCTGTTAAGTTTGACAAATTAAACTTTAAATTATTAAATAAAGCAGCAGAAGCTCTGGTATTTCCTATCACTTATTGTTTATCCTACCAGGGCTAGATATGTATAAACATGGACTTCTGATCAAGTGAGGTAATGATAAGCGAAGAGTTAAACATGTCCGATTTTCATTTGACTAATGTTACCAGACTTCTGAAAACCAGAGTGGAAGCTTTCTTGCCACTTGATGTTAACAAAAGCTTAAACTTGTTTATTTTTGTTTTATTTTCCACGCCTTTTTTCTGATCTGTGTTAAATATAAGCATAAATGAAGACATCTGCAACTGATCCAGCACATAGTAATAGGAAACCTAAGTCAATTACATATAACTTAGTATGAAATTATTGAATATGCTGATTTTTTGCAGTGCTTCCCATTCAGTGCTAAATTATGTGTTAAGGCTATTTAGCAGCATTAGCGGTTGGCTTTGAGGCTTTTAATGTGTTTCCTCCTGTGCCCCTGGGAAAATGAAGGCCTAGAACTTTATACATTCTGCATATCTCTTTGTTTTATTATTCTTGTGATGGTTGTGTATGAAGTGCTGAAATATTGAACTGATGGTGAAAGACGGTGACCAGTAAGCTCTTTTTTTTTTTTTTTTCACAACTAATAAAACTCAATTTAGGCTTCGATCAGTTGTGATTTTATAAATGTTTTTTTAGAGATACAGCTTTTTAAATTATTGTGTGTTTTACTGAAGAATCCTGTATGATATCATTATACATGCTTTTTCTTGTTTCTTTGCAACTTCTATCTTCCAAATAAATACATAAATAAGACTTGGTGTGCTGATCGCTGTGATAGTATGTACCAGAGCTGTACAGAAGATGCAAAGCCAGTTGGGGACAGTGCTATCAGTCTTACTGTTTTACAAGCAAAAAAAAAAAAAGTGATGTAATGAACAGGACCTTACTGGAGGCTTATTCCTTAGATGCTGTAAAGTTTGCATAGCTTGAGGACTGGTGACTTCAAAAAAACAAAAAAGGTTCCAGTCCAATAGTGCCTACTGACTGACTACAGACCAATAATTTTACCTCATTCAGTCCCAACCAGTTGTAAAAACCATACAGGAGCCAGGATTTAACACCTCAGCAAGGCTATCCAGGATAAATAATTTGAGAGCTATACAAATATATATGTCTAGGCTTTAGTGGTCACAATTACGGATAATTGTGATTTTAACTCCATGATTGATGAATGTATTTGATTTGTAATCATGTAGCTGCCAACAGGGCGCCTCTGAAAACACGATGTTGAACCTCAGAGCTATGCTGTATAAATATTGTTTTAATGAAGAAACAATAAATATCTTAATTGAAAATCTGGATCCATTTTGAGGAGAGGTAGTTTGTCTTGGATCCAGGTAAGGAAGAAGTAATTGTGTGGAAATACTACTACAAATGGATACACAGAACCAAAATTATTCAAGTACAACCTTGAATATGAGAAGAAAAAACTAATTTGTTCAATTAACCCTCAGTTGTTTTGTTACTAGTTTTATAACATTATTTTTATTTTCCTTTCAAAAATGGTACAAGTTACGTATCGGTGATACATTTAGTGTAGTGTTTACTAATCAAATCCTTTCACCAGTTAAATTATGTTGTGAGGCTACATTTCCTTTACATTTTGGGTATTCAGTTTTTAGGTTCTATCCCATGAATAAATGTAATATTTAGTTGAATGTTTATATATAATTCCGAGAGGTGAAGATACAGGTAGATATCAGTGTTCCTATAGAGGAGTGTTTAAGACATGGGAGACATTTTATATAAATTAATGTAATTTGTGTCTTTCAGGAGTGGCAGAACTCCATTCAGAAGAACGCCGGGTTGGCCTTTATTGAACTCGTCAACGAGGGGAGGTAATTATCATTTGGAATTTTGACCTTCTGTAGGCACCTCTTCATATGACTTGCTCCTGAATCTAGAAAATGCCTAAGGCCTCTAAAGTTTTACCCATATTAAGGAAAAATCAATACGTTTTGGAAAGACGATCCTGGGCTCCAGCCCCAGAGTTCAAGGCTCCATCAATACCTGTCTGTGCCATGAAGACTGGGGCAGAATGACAGAGCAGGTGACGGCCATGATCCTTGACTTAGCGTGACACTCAAAATCTTTAGGCCTCTTCTTAAAGTGCGGCAAAAAAAATATTTTTATTTGAGGTTGAGGTATTCATTGGCAACTTAACTGCCAAGTTAATGGTATAGCATTATAATTAGCATTAGAAGAGTTATAATTTCATCAAGTCTAATGAAGGCACCTTTCTGCATTTCTGAAAAGAAATGTAAATAATACTGCTCAGAGTTAATTATTACATGCCTCGTGTGACACATACACTGGTTTAAGATGTTTATTGATGTAGCTCATCTGATGATATCTTCAGATCTCTGAATTAATGGTTCCCTAAATTTAGAAAGTTATGCACATTTATAGCATTGCACAGGATAAACTGTACTGGCTTTAAGTTTTTTTGCTAGAAAATGTTTTGTTTTGTTGTGTAATGTGATCCTAATTCCTAGTTAGAGATAAAATACCTTAAAAGTAATAAAAAAGTAAGTAAGAGTTTCGCCATGTTACTGTGGATCTGGTCTGGCAGAAGCATTTAACAAGTCCCCGGTTTGGGAGGGGGGGGGGGGGGGGGGGGGGGGGGGGGGGGGGGGGGGGGGGGGGGGAGGAGTATGCTGCTATCAGTCCTGCTCCCTAGAGCCAGCAGAAAGTAACAAGGGTGTTGGGTTACAGTGCAAAGACCTGGGCTGTTGCACTTTGCTTGGTGGACCTGCCTTTACCTTGCTTGGAAAGTGGCTGTTCTGGATTTGGCCCTTGATTTAATATTTTATCAGTACAGATAACACCGGGATGTTTTGCACATGTAGTGGTTGGTAAGATCTTTCTGTGTCAGATGCATGTCATTAACAAATCAATTAGTTTTCTAAGGGAAAGTAGTTGGAACCCAGTGAATAATCTTTACACCCTGCCAGTCCCAAATTAAATGTAGTGTTTTTACTTTATGTGAATGCTTTTCTCTATTATAAACAAAGACTGTTATCTTGCACTGATAAACTGACTTGCTTTGTTATATTATCTCAGAAGGGGAACTTTTCTCTGATCATACTTCAGTGCAGAGTCCTGCATCGGGTCGGGTACCAGCGGGTGTCCTGCAAAGCGGGTTGGGTTTGTGTCAGAATATGAACTTTTTCGCGGTTCGGGTGTGGGTAAGAAAATATATTTTTTGGGTCAGACTCGGTCTGAATTTGAATCTCCAGAAACGTTTTCTGTCCTTTCAACGTGTGAAGGAGTAAGTACAAAAGAGAAACAAACTCCATCACTACATTTGTACATCATAGTTAGTGTTCTGCGTTTCCGGTTTATTCCGAAATTTACCAAAAAAAGTTACAGTATTTTTTTAAAACTGAATGTCGGTTTTTATACCTGATTTTTTTTTTTTTTTTTTTGGGTCTATTACTCATTATTTTCTAAGTACTGTTTTCTAGGAGATACACAATATTTTGATCAACATGCTGTTTTATTTTGATTCGGACATTGTAATATGCAGCCCTACACTATATCCTAGTATACAGCAAGCATTTAGACGTCAGAGGACAAATAACGTTCAGGCGTGGTTCTCACACATTATTACCTGATTTTGTTGACCAATCAGAGTCTGATTATTGTGGCAGTTGCTAGGCATAGTAACTACTAGCTTGATCAAAAACTAAATTGAAATGCTTACACGAAAATATAATGTTAGTGGATGAGGAATGGGGAGAAAATGTAAAGTATACAAAAATCAAAAATAATAGAAGTGGGTCAGGTGAGGCAGAGGGTGCATATCGCTCCAAATATTGCTGCACATATTGCTGAGGTACATGTTCGCGCTGATAATATAAAATAAAAGATACTGAAAAATAGGTGGCACATTAAACTAAAATAATAAAGTGAACTGAGAGACAAGCAAACCATTTATGTGGCTTTTACACAAGCTTTAATAAAAAATAAAACACAGAATGACTGTGTTAATGAGTTAGTCAGAGCGCTGTGCTTTGCTGGACAGCCACTGTTTATTGCATTGGTATGTATTGGTGACTTCTTGCGATAGTACTGTCTGCCCATCAGTTAAACACTGCTTAAGCTGACAATCTTAATCATCAATATTTGAATATGCTGATGCTTTAGTTGGTAAACGTATGTGCATTGATGGAAATGTCCAGTGTGATTTTTGACACGTCTCCTGATGGCTTGCACCCTCCAGTTCTGTCAATTTTCTTTTCTTTTTTTGATTTCAAGACGAATAAACCTGGCTTGTTTTGTGCCGATGTCATGCTCATACCATCTGTATACTATTTCTGTCAGCACAGCGATTGCCCAAACGTTCTCAAAGTACCAGCTAACTTAAATGTGGCTTCAACTTGCACAGATTCTGCTTCATCATACATGCCAGGGCCATTAATAATCAGAAACCAGAACTGCTACGCATCATATTCCGCATGTAAAGTGTGTGTACTGAGATTTTTCACCCCCTGATTTTTACAGATTGTTTTAATTAAAAACTACTTTTTACCTATCTTATCCATATTTTAATATATGTAAAATAAACTCTGAAAAATTCCCAGAACTTTTTTATAAAGATAAAAACCGAAAACGCGGAACAATAATCATAGTATAATAGATTGACATTAACCTAAATACTTTTTAATACTGGTTGTTTGTGATTAACATTGTAAATGTAAAATAATAACAATTTGCTATGAAGAGATAAAGTAAGAGTTAGTTCTGAGACCACCGCTGTTACCATTTCTGTGTTTGGTAATGAATATTTGCACATATGATTTACAAAGACACTGGCAAGGTAAATGTGTTTCCTGCACCAAAGCAGGAGAAGTTTAGAGAGGAGTCAGCTGACCAAGCAGTGTTCTCGGTTTGTTTTGCCGCTTGTTTGATACGTAGCAAGGTCCTTTTATCACATCTGCTTGGTGATATTAAAAATGTCTGTGGACGAGGTGAAACAAAAGATAGCGCAGGGTTTATATCATGTAGTGGAGAATAGTTTTTGAGGCAAATCAGAAGTGTGGAATTATTTTAGAATCCTAGCAAATGAAAATAATGAATGTGTGACTGGATTCGTTGCTTGTAAAACCCTGTCGTTGTGTTTTGTGTACGGTAACAACTCAGTCTGTGGAGAATGCGGGTTCGGTTGCAGGTCTTATTAAAGTGGGTTGAGTCACGTGTAAGAAGACGGCGTTGCAGCGGGTTGTGGGGTTGGGTCGGCTCCTGTAGCAGCAGGTCGTAAAAATTGGATCCATGCAGGACTTGTGCTTCAGTGCCGTCTCCCTTGCTAACTTGGTTTTAATACAAAGTGCTTAATGATCATTATGGCACTTTTGAATATACTTAGTATGTGATGTGAAGTGTTCTGTAAAAAAGACGCAAGTTAAAATCAATTTGTTATTTTATTTTTGACTATTAAAGACATTTGTATTAAAAGTCAGTTTTGTAGGTTTGTATTAACATGACAAACAAAATACAGTTGTCTAATTTTCTTAATCTAACCTTTTAATATGAATATCTTTTCAACTATGTACCAGCATTGCGGCAATTGTTAACACTGTTCTGAAAGTCACTTGCATGCTCACAAGGTAATGCATGGTTAATATAAACCCCAGTTTGAGTTAGCAGGGGAGTCACGTAGAATCATTAGAGTTTATTGTAATAAAATGAACAATATCTGCAAATCTTTTTACATCTTTCAATTACAGGTGCATTTACAATGTTTGTGAGTGCTGCAAAATAGCTTTTAGGTTTCATAGGGAATGCTGTTTGGGTTTATGATCATTCTGGCTTTAAAAGATCACTTTTGAAAATTGGCCTGGGTCAGCAAAACTCAGCTCTAACTCCTCTAACATACATGCATACATACATAACTGGGTGGTTAGTAAATTCCCAGATTTCATTTAAAATGCCCTCTTCCTGTGTTTTCCTTTTAAAATGATTTCACACTAGTAACACTGGCAATAGTTTGTTACAGCCCTGTAATGAGCGACTGACATTGAAATGAGTTACTTAAGTTTTCATTAGCTATTATCAAGTCACATCCTTGACCCATGTGTTCTCATGCCAGCATTTAATAATCTCTTCCCTTGAAGGTTGCTGAGCCACACTATGAAAGATCACCTGGTGAGGGTCGCGAACGAGGCAGAGTTCATACTCAGCAGACAGAGGGCAGAGGATATCCACAAGCATGCCGAGTTTGAGGTAGGTCCTTTACAATTGAAATGTAATACCCACAAAAACAGGAATAAAACAAGGGTGTTTTTTTTTTTTTTTTTTTTTTTTTTCCTTCAAAGACAGATTGTAACAGTCTGTTCCCTTTTAAAGTACAAAATGTAACCATTATCATGTGGATATTTACCTCTAAAGACCCTGAAACCTGAATGCGATATATCGAAGCTCTTCACAGAGCCTGTGACACAGTCATGGCCCACCCCCGAGGGCATAAATGGATTGCGCTCACAGATCTTGGCGCCATTTTTCCTTTCAGGACTGACCTGACACGAGTCTGGTTTAATAAGTACTTGTTGCCTGTTTAATTTTTTTCTGGCAAATGATTGTGTTTATACAGATATTAAGCAATATTTATATGCTGTGTTAGTATTATAATTTCGCAGATATTGTGCACTACAGCCTGTTGCTTGTTATGCCCCTCTGCTTCCTTGTGTCCAGTGGCTTGAGTTGCTCCTTCCCCGGGATCCAGCAACATAAGTCGGCTGATTTTGTGCTTTACCTCCATGGCTGCATAGGTTTAATAGGTTCCGCCACCCTGTGCAGAGACAGAAGCCTCAGGCGAAGCCACAAGCTGAGCAGCAGCCCTAGCATTTTGGTGCCACAGGCCCAGGGCCCATATGGAACTTGCCACCGGCCACCTTCAACAGTTGGGCCTTACGGTGACTAATGCGAAGAGCCAGCTCACGCCTTCTCAGGCAGCCTCCTATCTAGGAGTGTGCTTGGGCTCCAGGTACATGCTGTCCACTCTGTCGATAGCAGAGAGCAGAGAAAAGCCATGTTTTGGAGCTCTCTCAACTCAACAATGCGGTCACGGTAGTGATGTTCCAGAGACTTCTGGGCTTGATGGCAGCAGCTTCCAAGACCCTTCCATTGGTGTCTCCTGCGGATGTGCCCTCTGCAGGTCTGGTTCAACAGCAGGGTTTTTCAGCCCAAGTTGTTGAAATGCGACCACCTGTTGACAGTGTCTCGTGGCGCTGGGCAGTGTTACCGGAAGGGAGGTCATCACCATGGAGGCATCCAGGCTGGGCTGGGGGACTGTGTGCAATAGCAAGGGTGCACAAGGTGTGTGGACACTCCATGGTAGGGTCTCCACATCAGTGTTTTAGAGCTGCAGGCAGTTTGCCTGGCCTTGCAGAATTTTTTGCAGGAGGTTTGAGGATGACGTGCTGGTCCGTACAGACAACGCAACAGTGGTGGCTTGCGTCAACCACCAAGTCAGCCTCAGGTCGCCCAGTCTCCATCGTGTGGCCTATGAGCTTTTGCTCTGGGTGCACGAGAACCTCCTCTCACTACGGGCAGTACATCTGCCCAGGATGACAAACTGGGCGGTGGACCTCCTCTCAAGGAGAGTTCCCAGCGCCTCAGAGTGGAGGCTTCACCCCGAGGTGATGAGCTTCATTTAGGAGCGGTTTGGGAGAGCAGAAGTACATCTTTTTGCATCTTTCTCTTTAATAGTGGGAATCCACTGGCAGTAGATGCCTTGGCACACCAGGGGCCCAGACAACTGTTATATGCCTTCCCATGCTCGCTCTGCTCCTGCTGTTTGGGGAAAATCAGGCCGGACCAGGCGAAGGTACTCATAGTAGCCTGTTATGTAGGTCTTGAGCGGGCAGCCGTGGAGAATGCCCAAGTGCCGCTACCTGCTGAGTCAAGCACGGGGGACCTTATGGCATCCTGACCCATCGAGCCTGCAGCTCTGGGTCTGGCCCCTGAACTGCTACATTTGAACCATCTGGATATGTCCGATAGGGTTATGGACACCCTACAAAGTGCCAGAGTAGCGTCCACATGTTCCCAGTACGGGTACAAGTGGGGTGTCTTTTCAGATGTGGTGTCTGCCTTGTGTGTTCAACCCCGACTTACCCCATGGCAGTAACACTGCAAGTTTGACAAAGGGAAATCCCCCTCTACATTAACCTTTTAGGGTCCAAGCTATTTTCACCTGTTTTTTCACTGTTGCTGATTTGTGGCTATAACTCTAACTATAAATGTTACAGGTACATGTCATACATGAAATTAATGTGCACTATGGTTCCATAAAAAAAAAAAGTGAAATAATCGAGACTCCCCCTGTTCAATACAGAAAACAAAAACCACAGGGGAAAAAAAAAAAAAAAATTTAGCATGGCCAGCTCCAATGTGACAGTGCACAATGAAACTTCAACATGTAGAGAACATGGCAAAGAAATTGAACAAATTCCTTTGTATTATCCAATTATGGCCATATATGCAAAAAGGACCAAAACCAACTAAAACCCATGAACAAGATGGGGCTGTTCACTGTGGCTTGAATGGCCAGCACGGTGGCGACTGTGGCAACATAACCCTAATGACTCTTGTCTCATGCGTCTGATCCACAAACACGAAAAACAAATATATATATATTTATCAGAAAATAGGTCCTTGTGCCTTCGGTGTTGCCATTTCTCTTATTTTGTAGATGTTATATGAAAATGTTTGTTTACTACACCGAGGTAGGTCTGTCTTACAGTGCAGCAGTAACATTGCAAAGCACTTGCATTCACTTCTTTTGTGTAATTTTGCACAGCTGGCAAAAAAGAACTACTCGTCACTGTTCAGAAACGTGTTCACACCTCATCTGTGGCTAGTTACCTTTCTCTGCAAACAGATATGTTGTCACAGTCTGCAGTGTCTCTGTCATTGTCCAGTTTTGGTCTTTCAGGCTTGGTCTTTCATTACACAAAGGGATTTGGGCACAGAGCTGAATGGAGGTGAAATCTGTTCAGTTCATTGCCCAATAATCATGGGGATGAGGCTGACATTTTGCGCTCTGGATTTAGGTAGAAGCTTCATGCGTGACATGACATCGTTGATTAGGTGAGCACTCCTTTAGTGAATGCTGTGAATTGCATATTCCACACGTGCGGGGAGGAGGCTGGTATTGTCAGCTAAAACAATGACAAAGCGTATAGGTCAGGCACAATAATATAATCAAAAAGCAGCAGGAATATGCATCTTCAGCCGCTTATGTTTTTAGTAACTAATTCTCGGTCATCCTCAAATTATTTAGTTTATTTTTAGGCGTCATATTTTATTGTTGGAAAGACAGTATGTACATTCTTATTTTGTGCCATGAAGGCAAAGTTATTTCAAGCTGTGGGCCAAAACGGTATAAATCATATTAAGAGTTCTTGATTTGCACTCTGTTTATGCTGTCTTATAAAGTGTGCCAGCTATTGCCTTAAACTCTGCTCTGATATTCTCAAATCCTAGGACACCTGGTCCCAGTGGGTTTCATTTTAAAAGAGAAAACCATCCATGAGACAGAATTGTCCTTGTAGCACTAACACGAATGCAAATTCACTGCAAATAAGGACATTCTTGGCAAATGAAGGGGATGCTTTCAGAGATCTGCACACTTGATCTTTGCCCTCAAGTTTAAAATCTGAACATAAAGTGCCACCCGGGGAATTGTTACAAAGGCTCCTGGAGAGAAAGAAAGACGACTTAGAAAAATGAAGGTTTAAAGTACAATGGTGAACAAAAGTCACCAAATGACAATGTCTGACAGCCACTTCAATTCTGAAATGATGCCCCTGTCACCCAGCGCCTAGAAATATAGATTTTTTTTCTGCATGGAAAGAATCTAATCCAATGAAACAGATATAGTGTTGTCCCCTCGATAGCAGCCATCAAGGTTAACACAGGCAGAACACTTATCAAAGTATCTCTCCTACTTGTTCTTGTTTTAATAGACTGGTCACAATGCACAGATGGCGGCAGCTTCTTCATCTCCTCCCAAGCAGCATTTTCCAAAAACGCATTCATCTACCCTATTAGCTGATGCTCAGAGTAAAATTCTGAGCCGCATGCACTTCAAGGTCAAGCAAGTTGAAAATCATGTGTATTGGAGTCATTTTTTCTGACGAAAAAAGTGCCAGGAACTCTTTCTAAATGAACAATACTTTGTCTTCTTTAGTTTGGTATCTACAGTATAAAAAGCCATCGTAATATATAACAAAATAGGCAAGGGCAAGCAGCAAATTCCCCAAGGGTATCTGTTGTATCTGTATTATTTTAAAGTTTATGAAAATAAAAACTCCAGACATGTACTGTAAGAATCATTTTGCAATGGCCCCAGAAACACTATTAATATATAAGCACTCCCTGACAGGCCATGTTAAATAATAAGAGTAGTAGTTTAATAAAGTCTATTGCTGCATGGATAAATAACGGTAAACGATTAAAAAGTTCACACCAAAATATTAAATGGTGTAAAAAACAAAAATTCTATAGGATTTTGATTGTGACACCATCCGTTTTATTGTTTTTGCCCTGAAACATTTTAGCAGATCAGATTCCATTGCATACTAAAACCAAGGATATAGTCATGAGAAATAAAGCAAAAAATAAATAATCATCATAGATCTAGTTTCTACCTCAATGTCAAAATTCCAATATAATGATGTATACAGTAAAATCCCCTCTCTCTCAAGCTGTACCTAGGGACTTCATTAGGCATTCAGGAGGGGGAAAGAGAACAGTGAGCACAGGCTACAGAGTTTTTTTTTCCATTTTTAAAAAAAAAATGTACAGCAGCAATTCCCAGTTTGCAGGATCTGATCCAGAGCTATAGCTCGAATACTCAGACAAGAGTAGATAGAGAGAGGGGGTGTTACTTGTCTTTAAGCGGATTTCACTTATCAAATGTAAAGCAGCACAATGGACTTACCAAGTACTCTTTACTGATTGCCATTAATAGCACTCTAGATGGCTAATGATCCATCGCTGCATTAACTGGTATAATAAAACTATGACTTCTACTACTGATACTACTACTACGACTACTCACTCACAAAGTGAAACAACACAGTTGGGTTATATGGCTGTAAAGCGCAGGATCTGCTCTGCTTGTAACTTACTGTGGCGCTATAGAACCCTGTAATGTTTACATGGAATAACAATTCCAATTTAAGTGGCATACAGATCCTGGAATGTTTGTTTTCATGTCATGCAGACAGCTTTGACAATCGCAGTCCACAAAGCAAGGTGGTGTACACCAGTTTGTATTCCAAAATGAACCTCAATATTAAAAAAACGAATAATTCTACAAGACTAATCGCCTCTGCGGTAATCCATTCAGGAATCACTTCATTGCCTCGCACTTTTGCCAGATCCTTTGGTTATCTATTTATTAATAAGTAAAAACTGTTCACCTGTCTATTTTCTTGCGAGCAACAAAACCCTTTACATAAAAAATCCTTTATTTTCCATGATTACATACAGCAGGTGTGAGAACAAGGATGTGGCACATTCCTAGTAAACACAACTTCAGTGGCCAGTCATTGAGCTTACGTTAATAACGTAAACAAGTTTGTTTAGACTAATTCATAAAAGCCAGGTCGATTTTTAAAGGCTCATTACCTGTCAGTCTAGAGTTTTCATTTACAATGTGTTGATATACCAAAACAAGAATTTGAATCGAACTGGCTTTTCTTATGTTGCTTCTTATTCATCATAAAACATATTAAGTCCAGTATTAGAAATTCCTGAAAAAAAAAAAAAAAAGTTATGCCTATTAATAGTTCATGACTACAGTCTTCATTTTTGTGATTTTATAATAAGGTAATGCGTTATGTATAAGGAGTATGTTATAGGAGAGCTTATTTCGCACAGTTTGAGCAGCCTCAAAAAAAGCTTTGCTGTCCTGTCCCCTAAACTGGACAAGTTTATATCTCTCTTACAATAAGAAACATACAACAGATTAACTTAAAATATATCTACAAATATGGCACTATACCAACTATAATGGATTTAGCAGTTCAAGTACATGTTCTTGGTAGCAGCATTTTTAGGCATATCAGAATTGTCAGTCTTGGTAGATAATGGACAAGTTTTTCATGATTTGTGATCAGATTCTGTAGCTTGTTCAATAATTTACCCAGGCTAGCCCCGACCAGGTGGAGCATTACAGGTGGGATTACAATAGTTTGGGTAGGGTTTTTCAACTATATCATTCATTTTATTTCTGTAATATTTTAAATGTTGTAATACCAATCAGTCTCTATGTAATGTTTTGATTCAGAGGTTTTGAATATTAATGTTAATGATGAGCCCCCACCCCCACCCCCACCCCCATCTGTTTAAAACATAATCTATAATTTAAAGTTGTAATCATGTCGTCTTAGAAAACACACCAGGACAGTTAACTGCTGTATTTTATTCTGTCTACTAAAGATAGTAGGGAAAGACAATTTACTTAAAACAAATTATAAAATAGTAATCTGCAACACCTACAAAAGACTGCTGCAGGGACAGTAGAATCTTCCAATCTACCCTAGTGCCCTGAAAACAATCATATTTCATTATTAATGAAGGTCTATAAAAGAGAGTTTGACTCTTGTCCTAAAGCAGGTATCAAAGCAGATCACATGGTGCTACAGAGGCGCATCATCTGAGGATCTTATTCACATTAAGGATCCTATTAGAAAAAAAACACGAAAAGGTAATTGAATTTCCTCAGTTATCTTCATCTCTGTCAGCTCCTGCTACAATAACTTACTCTCAGGAGCAGAGATAACTCAATTCTGTCCAGCAAGCATATGTTATGAATCTCCAAAGCAAACTTGTCTAAATCATTCTGGTCCTCTATCAAGGCTTCCTGTGGATATGAACTCTGACAGGGAGCAAACATAAATTTATTTTTTTATCTATTTAATAATTCACTTCCTAGTGTCTCGCATTTCACAGAAAGCATCCTTAGAGCCACACATTACTAGAAATTCAATTACCAAAGCTAATGTCCACATGGGGAAAAAAAAAGATTCAGTCCTGATAATGTTATTAGACTGTACAACCGTTTTTAGCTGTAGCGCGTAACTGCTTTCTAAATATGGAATTCTTATAGCTATTTGAAGATGGGTGTTTTCTGAGGTGGCATTTAGTGTCTGTCCATGTGACAAGGTTAAGGATGAGGGTTTTGAGTAGGATTGCAAATGAGTTAAGTGTTAGAACATAATCATGTTCAGTCTATTTATTTACTTTCTTTTATTCTTCTATATGTCGCATTGTCGAATTTTAGCTGTTCTAATACTACAAACTTTACATCATTTATGTCATATCCTTGACTGGTGAAGTGCTGTACTATTGGTTCATTCATTTTTTAAATTTCTAATTATTGAAAGGTGGTTCTGAATTCCTTTAAATAAAGTTGTTCCAGTCTCTCCAATGTTTTCACAGGCTATTCCATAAACAACATTGCTATTTTACAGTAGATATTAGTATTTAGTGGATATGTGGTATTCTTAAGTTTAATTATATTTTTACTTTTGTCCATGTATTTACAAACTTTACATGTACTAGTGCAAGTATTTGTAGAACCTATTTTGTCAATTATTCTTTTATGTTTACTGAAACATACTACTATATCACCTAAATCAGCTTCTCTTTTGAATGCTACAACTGAGGCCTTAAATAGTTTTTTTCAATTTTTCTGACTTATGTAGGATCCGCAAGCGTTTCCAAACTATCTTAGAAATATTAGGCAAAAGTTTAGAGTAAGTCATTACTAATGGGACTCTGTGAGGACATGTGTAAATACTGGTGCATGTCAGTAGGGTTATAGAAGAGGTCAGTCTCAATTGAACCACCTTCAAGTTTTACTACGGTATCTAAAAATTTTATTTCTTTTCTTGTCCATTGAAGGTCCACCTTTAACATTACTGTGTATTTCATTTGCCATTTTATGAAACTGGAAAAGAGATTCTTCTCCATGTGTCCAAACCCCAATGCAGACACTTTTCCTGATAGTCAGTATTCCAAATGCAAATATTAAACCTTGTGTTATGAATAGGAGTATTGGACCCGAATTGCATTCCACCCGTGTTCTATATTCACAAATTCAGGAATTCTGTAAGTGAAGCTCACAGGTGCTGTAAAGCCCACCATACATGAGGAAGCATGTTTCCAGACGCAATGTTTCCTTGTGTTTGCTGGCTGTTTCCATGTGTCCAGAAATCAGGAAAAGTTTCCCGGAGTAGACCTGGGTTCTACTTTGAGAAACATTTTTAGGAAACATTTTGCCTTTGGCCAATCAAGAGAGAAACTGTGAGCGCGTGCTCTTTTGTCATGTGACTTTGCAAGATGGCGACCTTTACAGACTTCTGCAGTCCATGGATGCCTATATTAGTGCATTAGTAATTTCTATTTATCTTAGCAGTAGCTGACATAATGTTATGCAATGTAAAAAGTGGAGTTTAGTTAAAATATTTGTTATAGTTAATGGTACATTTCATTTGTGCTGTATTTACCTGTCATGCATTTATTTAACTCAAACATTCCTAAGCATTAGCATAGCAAAATAAGATGCTGGTGTTAGCCGGTGACTGGAGCATGCATTCATATTTATGTGAGCACTTCTCAAAGAACTTGCTCCAGATTAGTGTTTATAACTATTTAACAAAAACAGTGATGTAAAAAGGCATTTTAAGGTGATTAAGTGAAATAGTTTTGAAAAACTCTAGGCAGGGGCTGATGAGTCCGGTGCTGTTTGTTTACGTTCGGTTAATAAAACGTGTTTTTTTTTTTTCTTTTAACTAGCCGCACCTTCTACAAAGCTTTAATGCAGTTATAAGTGCAACACCACTCAGTACAATAAGGCTTTCATCCATTTTGAAGTGTGCGGCAGGAATGACCACGTGCTGCTTCAAAATGTTAATTTAAACATACATGCAGGTGCAAATCTACTGCCCGATTTTTGTAAACCCGCACCTGCATTTTTCACTGCCTGTCGGGTTTTGACTCAAATCAGGCAAAGTATCTCAGCTGAGAAAGAAGTGTTTGAGGCCATTATACTGTTTGAAGACAACTGTGTAGCACAGCGTGAATACACCGTGCTTACTACAGAATTGTCAGTGAAATGAAACGCAACGTTTACCAGTTCTGCAAAAACATAGAAACGAGATTCCCAGCTCTTGCTGTAATCATTTTCTGCATAAAAAAATGTACTTCGGGATGACTGGTGCTCCAGAAAAGCATTCAACATGCACAACATGCTGTATCAGAATAATATGGAAAAAAAACAAACTGAAAACTAAAATAACTACAGACTACCACAGCAAAAGCAACAGGTGCACACAAACTTCAAATGTTATTTTTTAAAGGCATTTAAAACCTACAGTTTTTGTTTACTGTCCTGTAGAAACCCCACCAAATGTTACGTAAAATAAAAATTTGATGTTAGTTGTGTATGCTGTGAATTCTACTGATTTTTTTTTATAGGATTAAACCTTGAACCTGATCATGTGAAAACCAAAATAAATAAACTTAGATTCATTTAGCCTTTTTTCTACTTCTGTAGTCAGACTAATTGTATGTTTTATGTAGGTAATTTATAAAAATTATAAAAAAATAAATAAACAGTTGAATTGTCATCCCTGTGACTTCACATTTCCCCGTTCCTCCGTGATTTTGAACAAATTCACCATTACTGCTCCGTGATTTTTTTTGTACAAATTTGAGACAAAATCCTAGCCTTACTTATCAGTTATTAAAATAGGAATCAAACAAAAAATGTCACTCTCCTCAATCAAAAAGATCGAGGTTGGCTTGTCAGAAATATCAAGAGGAATTTACCACAGAATGGCATTTCATTAAAAGAAGTGAAGTGTCTCAATCTAACATCTACTGTGAGTACTGCCAGACAGACTTCTCTGTGAAACATGGTGGCCGTCATGACTGTATCGCTCACATAGGTACGAAGAAACGCCAACAATAAGCACAATCTGACACTCCCCATTACTGTGTTTGTGCAAATGGGTTTTGAGGTTTAACTCTCTTTAAATAATTAATTATTGGATACTACACAGCATTTTGTGTGTTTATAGTTGCAGAGTAGTAAAAATGTAAATAAAAAACTGTTAAATCTTTCTTAGTGTTATTTTTATAATGTTTTGAGGTTGAATATTTCAATCCAGGTTTGATAGCACTTACTCGTCATTACCAATGTTTAAATCCAGAGTAAATAAAATTCCAATTTTTTTTAAATCAGTGTTGAAGTGTTTTCTATTAGGGTTGTTAATTTCTAAATGCCATGTGTTTACAATTACCAAAATTATAGATTGAACAGCAAAAATGAGGTAATTGGCTTGCCAGACCCTAAGAACCTTTTCTAGAGCTGGCAGCCCCTGGCCTTCAAAAAAAAATAAAAAATCTGCTCCTATATTTCCGCCTCTATGCTACTGTTTTCTACTTTCGTAAGTTGGTATCTCTGGGAAGCATGTTTCCTCGTGTATGCTTGGCTTAATATTTCCTACTAAAAAAAGACCCACTTCAAACACTACCCCTGCATCCTGAATTTCTTCAGTGTCAGTACTGCATGCAAGCTGTGCTGTTTTAACATGACGCCCAATATAGTCAATACAAAGTGTGTTTTGTATTGAATTTCCCACTTACTGTACATGAACTTGCTTTGCTGTGACCTCTGAAATAAGTTACCCCCACTGTAACTGTGCTATTACTGTATTGATTTTTTTTCCCTTTCCAGTTTTTCAGTGTTGTCTGAGCTACGGCTTTCGTTTTGTAGTATAACAATAACAACCCTATCCAGAAATACATTTAGCATCACAATATATACATATACATACCCTCCAACTGTACCTAATTTCAAACCTTGGTACCGAATCCCCACAAATTGATTGTGTGTACCAAATTTTTTTCTTTTTTTCTTTTTTCTTTTTTTTTTCCCTGCACTGTCCCGCCAGGCCAGTAGAGGCATGTGGGTGCTAACGTCACATCCCCATGGGACAGATAGTTAGTTAGTAGACGGCAAAGACATTGGTAGAGTCCTTTCAAAGATATTCTGTTATAGAATTTGTTTGGTTCATTTCTCAGAACCACAATCATGGCTTGTTCCATTACTGAGGAAAGAATTCTCAGCATTATTACAGCAGGGTTGGGTGCTGGAGATTAAAAACTGAAGAGATTTTAGAAGAGAAATTTTTATAGGTGTTTTTGTGAAACTGAAACTCTTGCTAGCGCCAGGCATTGAAACTTGGATTTCTTAATCTTAATCCATCTCATTTAACCCTTGACCCTAAGGGAACACATGATTGTAATAATACTAATTTAACTTTAAATATGTTTATTTTAAGGCAATGTAACCAGTCATTATCTTCCTCATGCATTGCACAATTATACCTGAGTTACTTAGTTTTAAAGTAATGACATTTAATTCCTGCACCCTATGACTGGACAGCCAGGAAAAATCACCATTTAATTTAATGTTTTTTGTTTATTTTTTTAATAGATTTTCAATTCATGGAATGTTTAATGATTTAGACTATGTTTCAAAAGTTGTTTTAGGCTTTTCTTTGATGCATTATACATCATAGAACTGATAAAGTATGTATACCAATACATACATTTAAATACTAAAATAAAGTTGTTTTAACTGTAGCCAATGGCAGTCCTGTTATAGAAAAAAATATCTTTATTGGAAAATGTAATGGCAGTTGGCAAATCATCGGTAATAAAGAGGAATGCAATGATTAAAAACATTAAGAAATTCACATCACATGCCAACTTTACAGACTAAGCTGCTATAGTACAAATTGGTAACCTATTCAGTGGGCTACCAGTTTTCAGTACTGCTGTAATCCTACCACAGTTCACTTCTCATACTATGTATGCCAACAAAAAAAACCCCACTAATGGTATCTGTCATTTCTTCTCTCTATTCTCTATTGTGTATTTTGGTAAGAATAAACAGATGTTTATCAGTATGTCAAGCAGGCACAGACATTTATATTCCCTCTGTAGTATTAGGGTGGGCACACTTTTTTAGATTTCAACAAATAAAACCCCAAATAGGTTATTATCAATAGTTTTTACTTAATTTAAACATATCTGAAATTAAAATTTTTAAAAATGCTTTTTACGCACCAAATTTGACTGCACTGCCTCTCCTGGTGGCCATCTTGAATTTTGCTAGTAGTATTTGTGCACTTGGGCAAGAGATATATAATTTTTTTTTTAATTAAAAAGGATGCTTTTGGAGTAAGTCAGATTATACCACCTACTACTGAGCACAGGGTTAAGAAGACAGGGAAGGCTCTTCAGCAAGATGGGGTTTGTTAGTGAGATTTTGTGGACATAATGAAACATATACAGATTTTTGTTGTATGTGCATTCTAGGTTGCGGGAAAATGCATATTTTAAAGATAATGTTTTAAAGATTCTCTGAGAGAGGCCAGACCCCTGTGGAAGCAGGTCCCTCTCTACCACACTATGAACCGCTTGCTCTCTTATGCCACACAAGTGGACCTATTTTCATCTCTCAAATGTTGGATGATATCTGATACCTGAATGTTTTTAAATAGAAAGGAACATCATTACATCGTTACATCATTAGCTATATAGTAAATGACATCACAAAGATCTTAGATTTAAAGATAAATAAATATGTGGTTACCATGGCATCAAAGCCGATAAATACCTCCAATGTTTGTTTTCAAACACACTTTCCCAGGCTTCCTTACAACCTGTAATACCAACAAGTAAATAAAGAAATCTCCTTGTTTTATTCTCTGTAGATACACATGCATCCATTTTTCACTCTCAGCTGTGTGTATACTGGTGATCATGTCTGTCAAGCACATTTCTTTGGGACTGCTGCCATCAGAATAAAACGGCATACACTTTTACAGTACAGTTCTTATTTCATTGAAGCACGTTAAGACGTGTTAAACTTTGCAGATGCACATATAATTTCTTGCATGCTAGTCTCATGGGAGTGACACATTTGTACATCATGGGATAAGCAGCTGGGTGGTTAGTTGATTAAGTGGTAGATTTAATCAGTGAACATTTTTAGTAAAAGTAATCTAGCAGTATTATAGCAGCTGTCCTGCATTGTAATACGAAAAAATCAATAGAATCTTAAAATAATAATTGGAATTGTCTTTTTAAAAGCATTTTCATAATTTTTAAAATTTATTTTAGTAAATGTAACACATTTTCACAGAACAATCGTTCTTTTGGGCCACTGTTGGTCACATACCTGAAAACACAAGACCACTAAGCTGCGTTTCCAACATTGGTAGTTTACCATTATAGCAACATACTTCCTGTATATATGCTTTTATTTGTTCCTATGCTTGTTAGAGGTACCATAGAATATTGTGGCTATTGACAAGCGATTGCTTAATATGCTGTCGTAGTCAGAAATCGGAGACAGTAATTTCACATAATTACCTCTATTTGAAGAATTGGTGTCTTCATCATGCCCTGTGAATGCAAGTTCTTGCTTGCCAACGTAAATAACAGAATCAGTGAAGTGTTTAAGAACCTCATGATTTTTTCTTACTTGCTTATTGTGATGTATTGCATCCCTACGCTTGTGTTTGTCCAGTTGAACATTTGTTTTGAGTGTTACAGTGGCTCGCAAGTGACTTTGGGAACACTGATGTTTTTGTGTTGACTTCGATAGACATCCTAGATCGCTGTAACAAGACAGTTCCAGCAGTGAAATTTTTGTATTTAACGCCATGGATATCTTAAAAGTATTAAACTTACAACAATTCACCACTCATAAAACAAACACATGGAGGGAAAATTATTAGAGGTAAAAGACTCTTTTTTATACGTGTTAATTTAACAATTTTTTTTGTTGTGACACTAACTCTAGTTGACTAATTAGTCAGACTCAGTTAGTACATTTATCCTCGTCCGGTTATATATATATATATATATATATATATATATATATATATATATATATATATATATAATATATAATAAATGTGCTACCCCGTTAATGTGGTTGTCAGGGTCCAGAATTGGAGACCGTGGTATTTGTTTTTCGCCTTTAGAACGAATTTTGGCATTTCTGTTCCTGAAATGATTTACAATGGTCATATTGTATGTGCGGTAGAAAATGAAGGAAGGAGACACACAGTTTGCTGGTACTCGAATACACTGTTTATTAGGACAATTATTCCTGGCCCCTGTCAGCCTGGGCCACACCAAAAACAACTAACATTCACACAGCCACTTGTTTGACTTGGCTGTCAGCTCTTTCCGCGTTGGTGTGGGTTTTCATGCCAATCAATCTTGGCAGAGGCAAGCTTACCGCTTCCCTGCTTACACATACACAGGGCCTGTAGACCAGTCGTGTAACAGTATAAATCCTGGGTTGTTACAATACATACAGTGTAATAGAGACTACTTTTCCTCCAGTTTAAAGTTTGCACCACTCTTATTTAAATTGCATATTTTTTTATAATAAATGTTTTAAACTGTAAATAAGTAACACAGAATCAAAGGACAGTTATACACACTTGTATTTTTTTGTAACATTAACGAATGGTTTGTTTTTACTTTTAGAAAAAAAGTGCAAGCGTGGGAGCTTTATAAGTACTGTATTCCCCCGTTTCAAATTAAATGGGTTTAAATACGGTATTGTAAAACAACAATAAAACAACGTTTCTGGGTCAGATCGCATCATGGGGAAAATGGGCACCACGATCTTAGCGTGTTATAACCCCAATCCTGAACTATAACTGGTCGCGTTATAACTGGGTAGCACTGTGTGTGTGTAATGATGATTGATTGATTGATTGATTACTCAGCCTTGTTAGGCCCAACTTTTCCATGCAGTAATTGGATTTTGATTGGATAATCCTAGAGCCAAAAGTGTCACTGAGACATAATTCCCTTGTGTCAAATTGAAAAGGACTGTAAAACAGAGGAGTCAATGCAGGTAAAGCAAACAAACTTAATGCAGTCTGTCAAAATGACTTTCAAAACTAGTCTTGAAACAGCCGCTATGCAGAACTGCCCTTGTATTAAACATGTTTTACTTTTGTAGCAGTTTAGCACTTACAGTGCAAGACCATACACTGACGTCATAATAGTTTCTAGTTATCGTAAGGGAATCAAGTCCTTTTGACTACCCCAGTTTTTATTTCAACAGTACTGATCTATTCATATAAGACCACTGAACTTTGCTGAATTGTATGACGATAGTAGACTGTGTGGGTGGACTGAGCGCAAATTAGTGCCATCTAAGCAATTGAACTTTAGACAACCAATTACTACATTTATTAGACACAAAATTAATCTGTGTTTACACTTTTGAATAAAATTACAGCAATTTTAACTGCTGAGTGAATGGACTCAACTTTTTTTTTTTTTGGTAGCTGTATTTGAATAAGAAACCTCCTGTTAGTCTACAACAGATGTTGAATGTTTTGAACTGGCTGTAAAGATCTAAAATATACTGGTATTTTATTTTACTTGTTTTTTCCTTGTAGTGAAACTCATTCATGTACAGAAAAATAATGTAATGAGTCAACTCTGTGTCTCTTAATTAATTACATAGAGAATAAAGTACAAGCTACTGTACATAATCAGATAGTAAAAAGCCACCAAGGAGTTCCGTCACAATGGACGAGGCCGCTTGATGTCACGGACCTCTGAGGTGGCTTTTTACTATTTTGGTTACGTCTGTACAGTAGCTTGTATTATATTTTGTATACTACCAGCACAAAAAGAAAAAAAGAAACACACAGATAAAATTTAACAAATCTTTTCTTATTAAAAATCACAAACTATTTTATTTATTTATTTATTTGTTTGTTTATTTATTTATTTCTTAATAATAATTAGACTCTGTCGGTTAGTATCTTGGCTTTTTCTTTTGGCTAATATCAGATTAATCAAATTTCACACTGACTTTTGAGTTGTTAAAAATGCAGTTATGCCCAAAAATGCTCTGGATGCTGTAATTCAGAGTATTGTGTGAATGGCCTTTGGGTGGCACTGCAGCAGAGACTGCTTCGTTATCGTTATTTTCTTCCTCACTATCTTTGTTGTTTTGTGAAGGATTGTTTCTATCGGTCGCAGTTCACTGATCTCTGCTAAGTGTGATCTGAGGATGGTGAGATCGGAGGTGGTTTTCCTTATAGTGTTTGGTATTTTGCTGCTGTGCTACAAAGTTTCAGACTCTGACACAACGGTAAATCGAAAGGATTAGATTTGTATTCACGCATCAAGGGTCGTAAATCACCTGGGTAATACATTTCTCAACTTCTAAAGACCATTCACACTGAATCCGATCATGCATCCAATTTTAACTTACGTCTAAGAAGAAAACGATCATGTGCATTCCCTATTTCTCCTTAACCGTTGTACGACGGTGGTGCGTCTGTTTTGGAATCGAAGTTCAGTTTGATCCGATTTGGCCTGCGTTAAAAATAACATTGACCAATGAAAAATGAGTGGGAAGACCCATGGGTTCTTGCAGTTACCTGAACAAAATGGAAAAGCTAGTTGTGTGCGCCGCCAAACAAAAATTTATTTATGGTACATCCAAAGACTGGGGGGGCATATGGAAAGACATTGCTGCGGACTTGAGCATGAACGATATGTATTATAAAAAATGAAATGTGGATTTTGTGCAGTATAGGTTATTACAAGCATATGCTTTTTTATTTCAATTGTAATGGAAGAAGTAAAGAAACATGGTGTAACCTGCGAAACCCATATCGGAGAAAGAAGCACAACAAGGCAAGAGCGGTCAGGGCTTAAGTCAGAAAAGAAGGGAAGTACTTGAAAGTGATAGAATTTCTCTATCCATTCTCTACATTTAACATTTGTTTCTGTTCAACGTTGTGTAAGAATTAAAAAAGTTGAATTTATTGTTTAAAGTACTGAAACGGTATATTTACTACAAAGCCTCAACTGCACATCAGCGCTGTGAGGTATGATATTAATGCGTCTAGTGTGCAATGGATTGACGCACTTCTTTGGATGACGGATGATAAATGACGGAACGGATCCAGTGGGCAAAGCCCTTTGTGGGGCGGGGGGGGGGCTTATTATAATGACATTTACTAATTACTCTTTTAAAAGCATTCACTAAGAGATGATTTAAGTAACATGTATGCAGATGCCTCTGCTTGTCATTTTCTGTTCCCACAACTGAAGCACCAGCATTGCTGCATGAAGGAGCGTGAAAATGCTACGCTAAGTTGGTCATATTTCTGTCTGCTGGCATACATGCATTAATAAAATAACAAAACCAACCAGTATTGTTATAAAATATATTGGTAACATATGGAGAAAACAGCATGTTAAAGCATTTCCTGCATTTAGTAAACCCCACGGATACAGATCATCGGTAACAGTTTCCAGTAAGAATGCAGATCTGTGAATGGGTTAATGTTTTAAGCTCTGCTGTTTGTATAAAACAATTTGTCAGATTTCCATTTTATCATGTTTTAAGGTCAAACTTGACTTGAATGTTCCACAAAGAGACAGAGATTGACAATTAGAAAAGAATAGCCTTCTAATGTGATTTAAACCTATGGATTTTATGTCAAATATGAGAGGTTGCTGTTCAAATTGGAGAGGAGGATCCATTATAGAGCACTTTAGAATGTTTACTGCTTACTGGTTTGCTTTTTTAGAACTGTACAACTAATGTAACAATGACATCTTATGAACCAATTAAAACTGGGCTATTGAAATTTTCTTAAAAAGCACATATGTTACAAGCATTGACTTGCATGGGTCTCCCACTGTCCCTCAGAGATTGTGGAGCTAGCCAATTGTGAATTGGTCATGTTTTTGCCTAATCTTTTTTGTTTTTCCTCTTTTTTTTTTTGGGCCACTAGCATGTGTAGTATATGCATTAAAAGCCTTTCGGTTCAGTTGTGAGGCAAGAAGATATAAAACTAGCTAGAAACAACTTGTGCAGGCAGACAATCAAAAGTCTAGCGCTTCAGACACCCATTTAGTTGGTGACTTTCACCAACAGCGTGAGTTTGTGAGATTGAGTTCTGCCAGCCTACCATCCTAACTGGCTGATGGAGTCCCGTTTGAAATAGAAAAAGTCTGATTTCAAATCCCTTTCAAGACGTTCAAGTAGCCAAGCAGACTGTCCAGCAGGGGTGTCTGTTTCAGAAATTTGGGTCCCCATCTGGAGTGATTTGTAGCCCTCTTTACAGATTTCATCTCCAGTATATATCAAGTGCTACTCACCACATTACCTTTTATAATTACATTTCAATCATGGTATATTTAAACTTACATTAATTATCAAACTTGCATTATACATATTCATAAAAGGAATGTACCTGTACATGCTAACCAGCAAACACATCTACAATATAAACATTATATAGAAGGTGTGATGCAGCCTGTAATATTTATTTCCCTTTGAGTTGCACTGAAGTGCAGATGGGAACAAAATCTTTCATCTATTGGTAAATAGTATGATTAGATTATGTTTAAAACTTACAATGTTGATTCTCTTGACAGTCTCAGAGCGCCCAGTATTCAGCAGAAAAACGAGATGAAGAGAAGATGTGTGATCATTTGATACGAGCAGCCAAATATCGGGACCATGTGACGGCAACTCAGCTGATCCAGAAAATCATCCACATCCTCACAGACAAGCATGGAGCCTGGGGGAGCTCTGCTCCAAGGTAACCAACATTTCAGAAATGCTGCTCACTGTTACAGGTAATGTTCATTGTTGAGAGATGTAGGAGATCAGGGTGAAGGAATGCCCCTACTGATTTAAGGCACCCAGATGTAGGTGTGAATGTAGGCCCTGGATTTGTGTTCCAGGTGTTGCAGTGGGACACGTGAGCCAACTCTCCTTTGGAAAGTGCTGAGAGGTGTTTTCTCCACAAAGCAAAGTCCAGTTTGTTCTGTGCTGTCTGTTATATAAGGCACGGCCCCTCCAGCAACACAGTGCCCCCTGACAGTGTGTTGGGATTTTAGTCGATTGGCAGGTCCCGGTTTAGCCCCACTAATTATTTGAAGTTGTGATTTTAAAGTCTAGCCTAAGGCAAACTGTTCTGCCTTGTTTAGAGTTTCCTATAGTAGGCCATCAAAGTACATTTGGGTTTAAGGTGGAACATAGAGAGCTCTTATCTTAACCCTTAAGTGTGTTCTCCTCTTAACTTAGAGCAGTGTAAGCACAGACACATTAGCTTTCACAAGAACTAACAATAAAACATACTGGATCAGTATGTAAACTAACATTGAGTTATGTAAAAAAAAAAGAAAAAAAAAAAGAAAAGATGAGTTTTACCAGTGCTTTAGGACAGAACCTTTTCCCTCCTCTATTGAAATATCACTAATTATCACATTTCTACAGTAGTCTGCAATAAGCAAAGACCTCTGGAGCTTACTGATGAGTGTCTTAATCTTGTTAACGGCTGTGTGAGAATTCCAAGATCAACTAATTAAAATGTTCACACATACAGAATACTGGAAACGGGATTTTGTAATGAATCTTAAGAACTTGATTAGTTCTATTACAGCAAGAAAGAGTGCTGCCAACCCAGCTCTGAAGCTGTTTGGATTACTCTTGCACCCAAAGCCATCCCTTTCTGCTTATCAGGGGGAAATATACAATTATTGAATCTGTATTTTGTTACTGATTTGTTGAAAAAAAATAACAACAAAAAATGGATGCTACTGTGGCAAAATTTCAGTCTGGTGAGGAGGGGGTGGGGGGAGAGAGTGTCTGGCAATGACACTGAAATAAGCACACAAT
The DNA here is from genome assembly GCF_017654505.1 of Polyodon spathula. NCBI lineage: Eukaryota > Metazoa > Chordata > Actinopteri > Acipenseriformes > Polyodontidae > Polyodon > Polyodon spathula. The sequence goes on along the minus strand of NC_054534.1, from coordinate 67,609,037 downwards.
GATGAAAGTTGGACTTGCCAGTCTATATAAAGCCTTCCAAACTTCCATTGTGTGTTGTTTGACTGGGTGTACTTTACATGAAGGGCATTTAAAATCACAGTAACCTTGCGTTCCCTTCTTATATATATCTGCTGCTTTCCAAGTGGTTTTCCCCCTTTGAAAATCAAGTTACTGTTATGTGCTTATAACCACAATCATGTTTTTTTCACTATAATTGTGGCTCAAAGCAAACTTAAACAGAATACATATTTCTTAATGAACCATACTATTTAAAATGTCTTTCTTTAAGTGTAACAGGCGTCTTTTAAGCCCCCTTTCTCTTGCTATGCTAGCTTTAATCTCAGTAAATGTATACATACTTGGGTTGTGGTATTCATTTTTTTTGTGTGTGTGTTTTTTTTTTTCGCCTGCACCCGCACAGACCCATATAATTTGCTCTGAGATCAAGCTCTAAAGCTCCAATACTTCCCCATTAATGTCATTTATTTTGTTTTGATATTGATGGCTTGCCTAATGCCATGCGATCAGCAATGCTGGCAGACAGCCTGGGATCGGCAGTGGTTTTAATAAATCACAATCAGACCTGTGCCATTACATCAATATTTTTCGTCAATTACCGAGAAGGTCAGGTGCTGCATTCGGCAATGGAGCCCCAGCATGTGGCATTTGAGAAACATCTGGTACTGCAACATAACTGCAAACGGGAGGGAGGGAGGGGAAAGAAAAAACATTGCAAATTCAATTTTGAGTCCGAATGAAATCTGCCACTGCAAAGATAGCACCAGCTTTGATTAGAGTCTTTTGTGAAGGTGTAAAATTTGCAAGCCCTCGTAGCGTTTCATAAAGACATATTCCCCAAAGTTTCCATTCAATAAAAAAGTAAAATGTTATTTTCCCAGAAGCTGATAGGAATTGTTTTCTCACAGCAGGCATCTAATATTTTGTGACATCCAGTGACCTGCCGGAATGCAATTTGTGTCTTAATATCCAGCTTACACCAGCTTCTGCCACCAGAGAGAAGAGGTGTTAGGTTTTTTTTTTCGTGCTTGCTTCCTTTCCTTTTGGCTGGATTGTTAAAAGTCCTGGGGGTTTGTCTGGCAAACAAAGAAAGTATTGTCCTCAGTGCTCTGATAAGAGCTTGCCCTTTACTGTCATTGCTTTTTTCAAATGTTGTGTGATTCGGGGAAACACGAGGGACAGGCGAGAGTACCTGTTCATCCATACATTACTGTCACTGACGCAAATGAGCAGAGTGGCATAAGTCATTTATTTTTTATTTTTGGTACAGACTATGGAGCAGCCATTGTGTTTATTTGGGTCAGAAGACAAATCATCTTTCATGTAGATGACACCTGGTAAAGTGGCTGAATGTTAGAAAGATGAGGAGAGATGATGGAGAATGCCGGGTTGAAGTCTCAGAGGACGCACTCCCCTTTTCTCATATCGTCCTTCATTGCATTCTAATAGGTTGACTAATGTACCATGGAGATTCACTCCTGGTTTTAAGATGATGTCTTTGCGCCTCGTCACAGGATGGAATTGTGTCTAGAAGTAGAGCTGTCAATGTAAAAGTGATCACGAGAGAACACAAAGTCAAAGTTCTTGCAGTCTCCCTTTTTATAATGAGATTTTAGTATTGCTTCCCCCGATCGTTTGGTAAGAGATCAGCCTAATTTTTAAATGCAACCTCCCCTTCTCTTCTAAGCAGCTCGTTTTCGGCAGCTTCAGTGTGTTCAATCTAATGGATGCCCTTAAGCTAGAGGCTTCCCAGCCTGAGGGACATTCATCTTTTTCTTTGTCACAGGCTTGCCGGAAAAATCTTTGCGATGCGGTCTCCCATTTTTCTTCAGTAAATCAAATCTTCCTTCTATCAGAAAGATGAATGCTCCGAGGTTGTGGTGTTACAAAAAAAATCAATGCAGGCAAAATTGAAACAGTATGCCTCCGTATTGATTGGCCTTGTGAAATCGAAACTAACAGCTTTGTAACTGTTCCAGTGGACAGTTAGCCAACCTGTAATGGACAAACTATCAATATTAGCATTACTATTTTGTCTTGTTGTATGTCATTTTAGAAGAAAGCAGCCTGAAAGAAAACAACTCTTGCTGGATTTTAATACTTGGTGCAAGATGCACGCATCATCCACTTTTCTTAATATATGCAAATGAAGGATAGTTAAAACAATAATCTTTATTAGGGGAGAAAAAAAAATCTAATTACTTATTAAGAGAATGCCCGTTTCTACTTAACATGTCATAAGACATCTGTAATTGTATTTTTTTTTAATTAAATATCTTGTGCTCTACATTAAACATGAACTTACAGTTTATATATTTTTCACCCAACCTGGTATAGAAATGCCTGCTTGACCTAATTGACTATAGTTTATTGTCATTTGTTTTTTGTGGACACTCATCCACCAAGTGCAGAGTTTAAGAGCCCCACTTCACATTGGTCTTCACCAACAAAACTGAAATGCATTTTATTTGATTGCACTACCAGCCTGGATCCAGTTGCCAATCCACTTTGCCACCCAGCCCCTCTAGACCGTTTAAACACAGAGTTCACACCTACCATATCAGTGTGATTAAAAAGACACTGGTAATAACTCTGCATTATGCAGAACTGTATGTCAATACATCAGTCACCCTCTAATTTATTGTATCCAGAAAAGATGTATTCTTTCACAGGGGTGTTTTCTTTTACCACCTGTAATACATCTCCAACAAGTATTGGGACAGACATCTGGAGATGTGTGGATTATTTGGTTCCTGCAAGTTGCGTTATAAGTCGAAGCGCATTTTCCCATAGGAACAATGTTATAAACCTGGGTTACGTTCCTGACTCTTCAGACAGATAATATAGTTTTACAAAAATGACCCGTTATAGTGTACTCATGCAAATATTTATTTAACTCTTTACACAGCCCGGTGACGCGCATATTACTCAGACACACACCTGGCTTGTTTAAAAGTACAGACTAGGGGCTTTCCAATGACGTGTTCATTGTGTGTGTGGTATCCCTAGCAGGAAATACGATCGCCAGATGTTAAGCCCCTCATCATGTGATAGAGTTCACAGCTTAGGTTTCGTTTTGAGTCAGTTGCTCTTATCAGTCATTGTTAACAGCAAATGCATTAAAAACAAAAAGAAGTTACATGCATAAAAAAAACAAATAAAATAAAATAAATAATTTAAAAATGCTTGACTAAGTCAGGGCGACCATGGCAAGTACTGCAGTTTGGACACCTGAAGCATGGCTCAGGTCTCGCCGTGTCGTAATGCTGTATCGATATCGTAAAGTCGAAGCAGGGTAATAATGCAAAAGAGTCGTAAGTGCCGTGCGTCGTAAGTCAAGGATTGCCTGGAGATATATATCTGTATCTATATAGATACAGTAAGGTAGTCAGATGTAGGCACAGATAATTGCATGGAAATAAGACAGTCGCGAACAGTTCATTTTTACACAAGGTTTTTATTATTTCTTTTTATCGGCTGGCATCACAGGTACCCCTGACCATCATGCATGCAATGGAAAACAAAAAGGTTTAAATAAAACAGTCCACAAAAAAAAAAATCCTGTTTCCCCAAAGCTTTGATCCAAAATGGCATTGCAATCAACTAGTTTTATTTTTTTTATTTATTTATTTTTTACATCAAAACAAATTTGGTTGACACTTTAAACCCCAGACCTTTTAGGTGTTGGTCTGGTGTCCAAATCCTCGGGCTGGTGTTGGGCTTGAGAGTTCCTGTTTCTACAAAAGCTGGCAAAGATCTTGCTGCTCCTGTTCTCCTCTCGATCTGGTATGCTTTCTCCTTCTTTCTCTCCCATGCAACCGCCTGCCTGGCACTTTTATATATCTTGTCTTGAGGAGACATTTGCTGGCTACATAGGCTACAGGTACTGGCCAATTCTGTCAATCAAAAGTAATGTTTTTCCTTAACTAATCCTACCTATCAGCACCTGTAGCTTATTGCTCAATTATCTCCCCCTGCACCTATCATTAGGTCTGTGAGCTGGCTCACAATACAAAACCCCCCTCAAAAAAACAAGGTGGCGTAAGATTATATAAGCTATCTTTTAAACTGTATCTTCTAATGCAATCACCAAAATGCTAAGCAATATTGATTGAAAATCTGTTAAAACTTATGATTTTTTTATAGCTGGTTTAGATCTAAAAACAAGTAATTAATGGCCAGTTTTTGCTCTCAGAAATGACGTGGCTACTTCTACTTTTTTAAATTGCCCTTTTGGACTTTTTTTTTTAAGCAAATTTAGAAAACAAAAGGGATTACAACTTGTCTGTGGTTGCTCTTCTGAAAAAATAGGTCCACTTTCTTATCTAAAACGCAGTCTCCCATCACAAAACTTTAGATGAATAAACACCAGGCTCTGGCATTTGAAAGGTTTCCTAATCTAAGTTACTAATGTATACAATTTGCCTTGCAATAATTCTCTAATGTTGCTACTGTTGCTTAATCATCAATGCACACTTAGACTACCAGTGGCACGTTATTATACTGCAGGCAGATTGTTTTGTGTTGTAAGAAATTGCTGTTCATATGAAAATCTCTGTACATATAAAGCCATGTGTGGCTTTATGTGGCAATGACATATACAAAATGTTTCTTTTAGTATGTAAAGTTGTAAAATAATTGTTATTGGGAGAAAAAGTGGTGGTACAAGTAAAATCAATACTCCTGTTTCAGTATTAAATGTTTTAGAATTTTTTTTTCTTTCATGGTATCACAAGCTTTCTTGCCAGCTAAACAGATTAATATGACACTGACAGTCAGTTTGCAGGTAATTCTGTTCTTCTGCTATAGAACATTTTCACTATAGAACTATTTTCACTCGTATCTATTCTGCATGCAGTAGACGTTAAATTGGATTTAGCAGGGTCATTTTTATCCCCAAAACAGTTCATAGCGTCCTTTTGAAATGTACTTGCTGTAAGTAAATGGACACTGTATCGTCTTCTGTCAGTTTTGTACAAGAATTGCACAAGGAATTCTGCAGGGCATTATGGCACACACTCTTTCTGTGAGACCAACTTCCATTCCAACAGCAAACCATGGCGGTCCTAGAATTCAGACCACTGGGTTTCTGGCTTTGTCCAGTGGCTCTTACCACTGGGCTTTTTTGTGATGGCTGCCCTCAGTTTTGCTTAGTTGTCAGTTTCCAAGGATTGGTAACTTTGAAAGCCTTGTTTTGTCAGTGTTTTGTGTACTGACTGGCTAATGTTGTACTTTTATTTATGTATTTTTAAAATTTCGTTGCTTGTGTCTGTGCCTTGGATCTAAATTTCCAGGATATTCTTAAAGGGAACATACTGATTATCTGATTTTATATATATATATATATATATATATATGTGTGTGTGTGTGTGTGTGTGTATGTATGTATGTATGTGTGTGTATATATATATAAATGGTGTGTGTGTTTAATAAATAGACGTTAAAAGCATTCACAAACTATCAAATTATTGTTGCTCACTTGGAAACCATGAAGATCTTGGGCTATATGGCCACTTTTATTACTTATCCTGGACGTGCTTTTGAACCAAACTGAGAAGGGCACTGAAATGAAAGAAAGCTAGGTGGATGTGGATGCAAACCAGTTTCAAACACGAACATCTAGGTGATGATTTTCATTTTTAAATTTGATGCCACCACTTTAAATTTCCTCAATAGACATGTAACAATTGACCAAGAACTGACCACATTGATACATTAACTCTCTAGCTGCTTGAAACAATTCAGTGCAGAACATTTTTTTTTTAGTATTGGTACATACTTTCTGATTACATGTTCACAATTATATGGTCACACTTATAGCTGAATTAGAGAATGGCGTCTGTTACTGGTGAATGACAATACAGTTATATACAGCCATATTCAGACTCGGAGTGGTACAGCAGTCCTTAGACATACCAGACTTTAATTATAGGTGGGTAACAGTGTTTCACTTTCCCATTTATGAGACAAGGACACTCAATTTAATTAGCATCTCTTCATGCATTGAATCCCCTCAAGGGGTAACTCCTTTGGTGTTTAGCAGCAGGGTTCTTTGTAACCAGCCTCTACTGATGGAAGTTCATATTAATAGCTTACTTTATCATTGAGTCAAGGGTCATGACTTTGCCCACAAAACCCTCAACACAACACCGCCATCATCACCTACTGACTGCTGCCATGCTTTTTGGTGTAATGATTCCTATATCTGGTGGCTGAAGTTCCAAAACTTTAAGTCAGAGAGCACTTAAACAAAAAAACAAAGAAAACTAAACCAAACAAAACCCCATGAAGAGCTTGAAACACACTTATTGCAGTGAAACCTAATGTTGAGTACCAGAACATATCATTCTTTTCTGTCTGAGACCTTGCTTGTTATTGGGTTTCTTCTTCCTGTGTCGCAAATATAATGAGGATGCTATATATAAGAAGTTACATGCCATGCTAATAAGCAGACTTGGATGTAGTAAAAACGTGATTTCTTCCGTGTACATTATACTGTAATCTGACATGCTTTTACTCCCCACCCCAACTGAACTCTCTACTGGCATATTTAAAATAATTGGAGAATGAACCATTATTCTACTTACATTTTTAATAAACATATGAACTGTGGGGAAGGGGATACGAACACTTGAAATATCTTTCTTTTTTCAGCCATTAGCAATGCCTATTTCAAGTACTCTGATTTTAAACAATTTTAGAAGAAAATCTTTCTGGCATTTATAACATGTCTCTTAAACAAAGAGCGACATCTGAAAAAGGATGTTATTTAATCCTTAGGGAGCATGTTAAGTTTGACAGGAATGCATTACCTAATTTATCTGAGAGAGTGCCTTCATACAGTACAGGGGGTTACAGCATTTCATAAACTTGTTTAATGAAAACATTTACCTTTAGAAATATAAACAATACAGTTGCTAAGATTGCAAGGAATACCAACAAAGTGTCAAACTGGGGAAAATTAAAGAGTACTTAGCAGCTGAAGCTTGCCATATGGTGCTGTAATTTTATATTGCTTTAAATCTTCTAATTTCAAGGATTCCACAGAACTGTAATGGTTAGATTAGCATTTCTTTTGCTGGGTGCATCTGCTATAAAGTGTTACCATCTTTTTATAGAGAATCATTAAAAAGTTTTATTTATTTTTTCAAATATTTCCTATTAAATTGGGAAAATTTTTTGTAAAGGGAAGACCCTTTTAAAGTAGGAAATATATGTGGCTATTCATCCTTTTATATATATATATATATATATATATATATAGTTTTTGTCATGCTTTATGATTTCTCAAGCTGTGGATAATTCTTATCAGTTATTAATTCAATCTTTGTTTTTTAAAGTAAAAAGAGGATACTTGCATCTGAACCCCATTGCATTGTTAAATGCACAGCTTTTATGTTACAGGTCAGGATTTATATGTTTAAGATGCCATTAACCAAGCATGGCCTTGCCAGAGTAAGGTCATGATGGGGTCTTGATCAATATCTGAGTGAAAAAGCTATTTTTGGAAGTTTTTAGGAGTTCAATTGTTTTTTTTTTGAGGACACAATATCTAGGCAGTATCGATTGTCAGGGTCCAGTAGTTAGTCAAAGGCTATCTCCTTTGACTTACCCCTTCGTGTTGTGTCATCCTCCCTTCTGTGATAGATTGTTACAATCTCAGCCATTGTAATTACACACTGGTCGAGCAGTTATTTCTTCAATTTCACAACTTACCAAAAATCTCCTTTATCTTTTGGAATACAGCACTTTCTTCTGCAGTGAAAGCAGAGAAGGGTACCAAAAATACACTGTCTTGAGTGGAGGTGGGGATTCCGAAGCAGGAGACCCCATTCACACTTGCGTTTTAAGGCAGCCAAGCCTTTTTTTTTCTCATGTGAACACTCCAAAAAAGAAAAGGCAGCCCAGGGCCGGTCTAGGGTTGGGCCGTCGTTTCGATGTGGCCCAGGGCCTGCAATCTGGGACCTGGGCAGGCCCTACATATATATGAACACAAAGCAGACTTAGGGCCACCTTTTCGTATCACATGACCAATTTGATTTTGTAGTGCAGTAGCAGGAATAACAAGGGAAAACACAGATTTTCTATGATGTCAGAGATTGTTTTGTTTGATAATAAGCAAATTAGTACACGTACCAAATAGAAACATTAACGCAGGCAACTTTTCAGTGCTGAATGAGGCTTCAGTTTACTTTAGGCAGTATCCAGAGCTGTTCAAAGATGTCAAAAACAATAACAATCACCCCTAAAGATTGGCTCAACGAGTTTGGCAAGGGTGAATTTCACGTCGATGATAATGTGTTCTTTTGTACTTCATGCAGCAACGCTGTAGGTTACACTCCTAGGCAGACCATTGTAGAACACATGGGACGCGCTAAACATAAATTGAATGAAAGGAAACATTTTATATATATATATATATATAAAATAAGTAACAGGGAACAATTTGTAATGTAAAATAATAAAGAAGTTCGTTTTATTGATTAATGGCACTGGTAAGCTTGTAACTTGCATAAAATTTGAGTGTAACAATGTATTTTCACTAATATTTCAATGCCTGTTATTGTGATTATTATTGTTAATGTTATTCAGCTGGCAATAGAGAGATCAGCAGTTTATTTTGATTAGATTAGATTAAGGCACTTCCCTTAATGAGAGTTTCGTTATAGCCGTGTGTTCGGTAATCTTCCAAAAGAAGGGGTAATACTAATGTTCAGTCTTTACTGGTAATGGTTAGGGAAGAAACATGTGTATTGTAAAAATGATTCCAGGTGTAACCAGTTATTGAATAATTCATTAGTTATTCTGTAATGCCGTGTCTTTCCTTAGGAGGGAGCAGTAGTACTATTAGGTGGTCGGTCGTCTTTCCTTAGGAGGGAGCAGTAGTACTATTAGGTGGTCGGTCGTGAGAATGTTGTGAGTTTATTAGGTGGTCAGTCTTGAGTGTCATGTGTACAACCTGTTAGTCATTTGCAATCTGAGTGAAGTATCCATTACAAAAATAAATATTTATAAATACTGTGTGTGCACACACACCGCTATATATATATATATATATATATATATATATATATATATATATATATATATATATATATATATATATATATATATATATATATATATATACAATTGCTACTGTGCTGCATTGAAAAAAATATATATTAATAAGAAACATCTACTACAAATAATGCATTTTCCCGGTAACTTCCATTCTGATTGCAGGCTGTTGTTCCATTAAAAATAAATTAATTAATTAGCCAAATATATTTAAGAAAAATAAAAAACTGAAATATCTTGCTTGCATAAGTATTCAACCCCTAAACCCCTAATATTTGGTAGAGCCACCTTTTGCTGCAATAACAGCTTTAAGTCTTTTTGGGTAAGTATGTACCAGCTTTGCACACAGTGTCGGAGTGATTTTGGCCCATTCTTCTTGGCAGATTTGCTCTAGGTTGTTCAGGTTGGTTGGACGACGCTTGTGGACCACAATTTTCAAATAGTGCCACAGATTCTCAATGGGATTGAGGTCAGGACTTTGACTGGACCACTGTAGGACATTCACCTTTTTGTTCTTGAGCCACTCCAATGTTGCTTTGGCCTTGTGCTTGGGATCATTGTCCTGCTGAAAGGTGAATTTTTTCCCAAGCTTCAGTTTTTTAGCAGATTCTCTTGTAGTATTTTCCTGTATTTTGCTCCGTCCATTCTTCCTTCAATTGTAACAAGATACCCAGTCCCTGCTGATGAGAAGCATCCCCACAGCATGATGCTGCCACCACCATACTTCACTGTAGGGATGGTGTGTCTTGAGGCATGGGCAGTGTTAGGTTTGCGCCACACATAGCGCTTTGAGTTTTGGCCAAAAAGCTGCATCTTGGTCTCATCTGACCACAAAACCTTTTCCCACATCGCAGCTGGGTCACTCTCATGCTTTCTGGCAAACTCCAGACGTGCTTTCAGATGGTACTTTTTGAGTAACGGCTTCTTTCTTGCCACCTGTCCATACATGCCAGTGTTATACAGAGCTCTTGATATGGTTGACTGGTGCACTATTACTCCACTCCCAGCCACTGAACTCTATAGCTCCTTCAAAGTGATTGTTGGCCTCTCTGTGGCTTCTCTCACAAGTCTCCTTCTTGTTTGAGCGCTGAGTTTTGAGGGACGGCCTTTTCTTGGCAGTGCCTGGGTGGTGTGATGCAGCTTCCACTTCCTGATTATTGATCCAACTGTGCTCACTGGGATATCCAAACAGTTGGATATTACTTTCCCTAATCTATGCATTTGTATTACTTTATTTCTAACTTCTGTAGAATGCTCTTTGGACTTAATTTTCCTTCTGATTTACAGTCTTACCAATGATCCTTCAACAGTGGGGTTTTTATCCAGAAAATGTGACAGCAACTTTAATGGTTCACAGGTAGAGGCCAATGGTAAGGTAATTGTGTCCTCGTTAGGGCAGTTTCTTTCAGCGGTGCAAGCTGGGAGCTTCTACAGCACAGGGGTTGAGTACCTATGCAAGCAAGATATTTCAGTTTTTTATTTTTCTTAAATATTTCCCAACATAAAACCAATGTCACCTTACAATAACTGATTTTGAGTTTCAGTGTTTAAAAATAAAATATCGAATAGAACGAAATGTCAGTGTACCATTTGTAATTCAGTAATATGAGAGAATTGGTCAGGGGTCTGAATACTTTTGCAAGGCATTGTATGTAACAATATACACACACACACACATTGTTCTATACATATATATATTATATATATATATATATATATAATATATAATAATATATAATATTTATAAATACATTTTACCGGTGTTGTTCAAACTATAAACAACTTCTCAGTCTAACTTCTGTTTCTGTCTCTCCCTTTCGATACAGTATCTGAACCGAAGAAAAGCTGCGTTGCACTTTATAACACAGACATCCTATCTAGCATTCGTTTTATAACTAAATAAATATTAGGCCTATTACGTGGTTGTCTTTCCTAATGTATTTACTTTTCTGCTGCTAGATGATCTGAGGATCTGCTGCTTTCTCTGGGAGATGAGAAGCTTAAGCTTCGCTTCAGCCCCGCTCCGGTAGCCGAACCTGGGGCAAGCAGATTCCCTCACTTTCTCGCACTTGGTTTGCTTGTTTGTCGCTTTGAACTGAGTGCCAAACCGCCATTTAGCCACGAGTGGGAATGTTACATTTTTTTTTTTTTTTTGTAAAAAGTATAGCGTTGATTAGATGGTGCTTTATGCATGGTTAATTCACGGAAAGTTCATTTTTTGCTTCACTATATGCGTTATGGAGAGGGAGTTATTTTATTTTGTATTTTAGTCAGGTGTGTGTTGTGTTAGGTGCTCCCTCCCCAGTTTATAACACTGGTTATAATGCTCATATTGTGTGTCCCCTGAGACCCGAGTTATAGCGAGGGAGCACTGTAATCCAAAACATTATGTATATATACTGTAAATAAATCTTGGGGTGTTAATCTAGTAAATCTAGCAGCAAGAATATTTTACCTAAATTTTGCTAGATTAATCTGTCGTGTGTATATATACTGAGTTACACAAATTGAGTAAAGAGGATTAGTGCAGGATTAAAAGACTGCTACTGTAGTGAATGACAGTGAAAGTCAGAATATATTTTGCCTCAAAGCCTTCCTCCGTTGACAAAAGTAATGGTTCAGATACACCATGGAGCTGTTGGAGTTCCCCAATGTTTATATTAAAATATAAAAACAAAGGTAGAAAAAGGACAATCGTTTTAAATGTTTTTGAGAATTTGAACTGAACCATTTGAGTAGTTGCCCCCTTAACTACTTCAGAATGATCTAAACATTTGTTGAAATTCATTAAGATGTTCAGCTCTCAGACACAGAGATGTTGCTATATACTATTTACCTGCCAAAATGTATAGAATTGCTTTGAAACAGGACTGGATTCATTACATTTAAGCCAAAACACTTTGGTTGTAATTGTCAGTATATTTTAATATGGTCCATCCCAGCTGTGTGATTCTCTTATTTAAATGCCTGCACCTTTTTCAGGTGGATTATGTTGTCAAAATACATGCACCATGTCTTTACTTTCTAGCTTTTAATACTTACAAAGCTACAGAGGAACATACTTAAAAACACACTGGATTGTGTTTAGAAACTTTTAGCAGCAGATCCAGTTTAGATTTCATATTTTCTGTGTCCCCTACAGTGATTGACATACTGGGTTCTTTTTGGAGGTTGAACAACAAATGTTTCTGTCTGTCTTTTCTTTTTCAAGAAATAAGTCAGTTGTTCCGGGGTATAAGGCAGCGAAGTCTCCCTCGGAAATAAACACAGAGGCAGAGAGGAGATAAATTTGTTTTAACCAATTACCCTGAAGCCTTAGTCAGTGGTGAGATAGCTTTCTGAAACATTTCTTATGATTTTGTGCTCTGAGCAGTAGGCTCTTGGATAACAAAGGCTTCCATTACACCCAGAAAGAGGTTACAAGTCTTGGGTGAGCTTTATTATTTTTAGATTGTCATTGGGTCATCATACTCAGAATGCAATTTATAATATAATTGAACCCATTGTCATTTTCTCCATGCTGTATATTTGGCTGAAGAACCATATTGAATATTACAAGAAATACCAAAACAAAATGATTGTAAAACATTGTAAAAGTGTATACATTGACCTGGAATAAAAGTGTTCTTTCAGCAGTAACATACTAAATAAAAAATGAAAATATGTTCCCAAAAATTCAGCTTATTAAACCGTTTTATTTTTGCCTGTATGTGTGTAGCACACATTAGCAATTACCTTTCTCTTAAAAAAAAAAAAAGAAAGGCTGCTTCATTGTTGTGAACTTCAGTTTGCTGCTGTTGACTAGATGTAGACTGTAATAATTAGCATATCATTTTCAGCCCTTTTGTCATAAAATTTACACCAAGTTTAATTGCTGTTAATTGAGGGTGCGTCTTTATAAGCCGTAGGTAATTAGGAAACCATTTGCATTTTTTGCAGCTTTGCGTGAGACTTAGAACCGTGCTTTATTTGCTGTGCGCCTCCAGAGAATAAACTAATCCCCCTTAGTCGCTGATATTATGGAGATGCAATTTCACTCCCTTCATTTTATTTCTCAGTTCCCATTTGCTCATAAAGGGATTATCTCTGATTAGTTAGAAAGGCCAGTGCTTAAGTGCATTTTGTTTTATGTTGTTATATGGGAAGTCTTGCCTGTTGGATGGTATAAAGTTGTAGAACAGGCGTGTGTGAGAGAAGCTGCTGTCCAGCTCAGATTATTGTTACTGTCAGTAGGGCGAGTGCTCTGGTTGTTTTCTTTCAGCACAAGTGCAGAATACTTTAAGTGTCTTTGCCTCTGCTTTCCACTGAGGAAGCTGTTATGATGTCTGGATATCAACCTGCCTAAACTGGTTTGGCTGCAGTAAAGCTCCCCCAAGCCCAGCAAGCTTGAATGCAGCCTGGTTTAGTAAAAATCAATGCTGATTCATTTACCCAGGGCTCTGATTACATTTGATGATATTGTGAGACCTTTTCTATACTTCCTGGATTGCTCTGCAATTAAAAGAGGGTTGTTCTTCACCAGTTTCAACAAAACATATAGTGTTTGTGTTAGTTCATTTAGGATGTTTGTAGTGGTCACTGGTTTTCACGTTTGCCACCTGGCTGTTATGTACATTATTTCATTGATGTTATCATTGTAACTATAAAAACTGGACATACTGAGCCAGTATAACATCAAATCATCACAAAGTGCTCGATGTCAAAGATTAAGATCTCGTAACCTCCAGAGCATTGTGGAATATACCGAGAGCTAAAAAAAATCGGTCTGTTTACATGGTTTACAGGGTTTTTTATGTTGTACTATATTTATTATACCATAAAATGAATTTGTGTCCACCTAATGTTACTTTTTTCACAGTCATGAATGTTTAAAAGGGCAGCCAGTCATTTGGTTTGTTTTAGGCTGCATCTTGGACAGCTTCTCAAATTTTTCAGACTGTTGACTTGGTGTTATTGCGCTTGGTTATTGTATAAATGTAATGAGGGATTTGTCTGTACACTGAAACGAAAAATAAGAAGATACTGATGTCCATAAAGGTTATAATGATGTGCTATACCTCTGGGTGTATATTGTAGTACTTTTAATTTATCTTAGTTTATTGCAATTTGGTTACTATTGCAAGGAAGGAATCTCCTTAGGATTTGACAGTGGAAACCCCAGGGGCAGAAAATCACTTCACACCTCAATAGGAGCAAACGCTTCTGAAATGAAAGAATGCCTGCGTGATTTTTTTATTTATTTATTTATTTATTTATTTATATCAGATTTTCCATGTTGGAAACAAGAGCACTGGTTTGTTCTGGTGTTAAGACATCTCTTTTATCTCTGACAAAAAAATGTATCTCTTTGGAAGCTGTTATAATACTTCTGCATATCTTGCTTTAAAATCAATGTACAGCAAAGCATTTGACCATGTCAAAGGGGATTTTGTATTATAAATGAAGTTTATACAGTACATACCATTTCCTGTACTACTGGATAAACACTGATGTTAACCTTTAGCCTCAAGGGTTCCTAATTTCAGACAACTGCTTCAGATAACTCTGTAGACTGAAATGAAGTTCTTTGAAAAATAAGACAGAGGATTTTTCCTATAGAGCTTGTGCCTTTTTTCTTTTTTTCTTTTTTTGTAGAACAGTCTGTATTTGGTTCTAAGCAGCGATCAAATTAATGATATGTCCAGTTCCTTGTTTCCTGCATGTAATGCATATTTGAAATGGAACCAGGCGAATGTCAATGCATACCATAACTGTAATCTTTCAGAAAACTTGTAAGGCAATGTAACATATTAGTAATATCTTCTAGTTGTGTAATAATCACAAAAGCTGAAGCTTTCCAATGACCTGCTTGTTTGATATTTGTCTGGCAAGATTGTAGCATAGGCTTGTACTTTTTGAATTAGCTACAGATGTAGTTTAAAAAAAGTATTACAGATTATGTGTGTGTTTGTTTTGCAGTAGAATAATGCACAAAAATAATTTGGTGCCAAATTTTATTGTTGTTATTTTTTTAAACTAGCATGTGAGAATTTAAAAACCCATGTAATTTTAAACTACATGTCGTTTTAAATAAATCAACAGTGTAATGGACTTTACTGTTGAGTGAAAAGTCATTTGTCACCTGTGGTAGGCTTTAAAGAAAGATTACACAAATAGTGTCATATTTTGTTGTTGCTACTGCTGTAAGTTATATTTCTGTCTTTGATTTATCTTGCAGTGTTAGCTTGGAGGATTGAATAATGTCTCTGTTAAATTTTATTTTTGGTAACACACAGCACTACAGTCACTTGAAAGAAAGAGGGCATTTTTGTAGGGGATGTTTGAACAAATCTGCCCAGATCTTATAGCTTAACAGCTCCCGCCAGATTTAATTTTACATTTGCTGAGAGAATTTACATTTTTTTTATTTAAATTGAAAGCTGTGTGCCCTAAATTATCAAAGTGATCACTGCAAATAAGGATTAATAAAAAATAAAAAAGTCAGACTTTGCTGTTTAGCTAGTATACACAATGGGGGTGCAAATCACTTGGAAAATATGGTGCTTAATCCAATACCAGTCAGCTTAATCACGTGGTTTAATTTCATTTCCCTGGCAAGACATCTGGAGAGGCTTGTTTTAATTTGGGGTTAGGGTAGCTTAGCACCATTACTTAAGTAAATGTCACAATAACAGGATAGTTTTCATTTATTTATTCATTTATTTGCTTACTGTGTGTTTCATAAACACATCGTTTATGCAAATTTAAGATCATTTTTATGAAATGTAAACTGTAATATCAGTAGCAGATGCAAAAGCAATCTAAAGGCAGAGCACCAATCAGCAATATTAATGAAAAAGGAAGAAAAGAAATCTCCCATCATACTTGATATCATTGACTGTAACCTTACTAATCCAGCAAAAATATTATAAATGACTGTTTGTCCTTTATAAAGTGCCTTGCTTTGAGTGAAATATGAAATAATGTGGGTTTTGCATGTCATGTTTGTAATGATAAAGTTCATATTGTGTCATTTACATAATCTGCAACCAGAAATGAACCCCATAGTAATATTATCTGTATAACATACATTATCATTATTCATGAAAGTTAATTTTACGGTGGTGTAAATTGTCTATCTTGAAGTTCTATGTTATTTAAAAAAAAAAAAAAAAGTTTTTGTTCTATAAAATACTATGAAGCAAAGGCTACACAAATGGCAAAAAAAAAATGTTGCATTTGCTCGGAGTCTCGGTGTTACCGATTTGGATCTTGATTGATGGCAATCATTTGTCTTTGTCAGAAAAGAAGAACAATTCAGACATTGAAATAAGAGTGCTATCAAACTTTCCATTCTGGCAAGGAGATTCCATTAGTGCTTTTTCTGTGTTGTGTTTAGCTTAAGGGGAGTGATTAAAGTACAAAGGCTTACAGTTCTTTTTTTTTTTTTTTTTTTTTTCCCAACCTAACAATTTATTTGGGGCCGATATTTTAATTCCTTAAATAATTCCCCAGAAATAGCCTTTTGTGTCTCTTGTACTCTTTAATAGGTGCATCACTCGCAGAATTGGCAAGATTTTAAACGGCACCAGACATGGTGTCTGTGCTGATGACCGTTCATACTGTACATGCTGTGAATCCAGGTATATAGGTGTTAACCCTAAGCTTTGGAAGCTAAACCCTTTTCAGAAAATGCATAGCTTAATAACAGAACAAAGTCCAGCATGTTTTATCAGGGCATGAAAGGTAGCATTGTCTAATTACAGAACCCAGTATCATCAAAATTTGAGAAAAGCCTCAAGAACCTACAATGTGTTTCTTCAGGGGATACCGTTATGAAGGTTTGATATTCCTCAGACAACCCCTGGTATGCACCTAATGAAGGCCCTGTGATTGTTGCTCCACATCTAATAGATGACATGACCACTAGGGGTGTTGGAGTTAGTATTTTAAATCACTTAAGTCTTTGGATACATTTATGAATAATGAATATAGTCATGAAACTAGATCGTTTTAGTTTCACTGGGTGCTCTGAGATGACAAAGTTTAACCAAGGAAAAATAAAATGCGTGGTAGTAGCTCTTGCCTTTACCACTGTGTTATTTAAAAGGCATGTTGTTGAAAATTAATTAACAAAGGGTCAAAAAGTTACAATGTATACATTTTAATCACTAGTGATTTAACTTGCAGTATCTGTGCAAAGAGGAAGTGTTATAAGCAGGGCAAAGGGAACTGTTAAACAATTTATTTCTCTGCCTGTTTCCATCTGTGTAAATGGGTGGACAGAAAATGGGGATATCCTATTTTGAACAATAACTGCAGCATGACTAGAGAGATGGAAAAACAAAATCGGATATTGTGACAATAACCTCCCCGTTTTGTTTAGCATTATTGCTAAAGTGGTATTTCTCCTAAAAGGTAAATCAAGTTCAGAATATCAGTTCAGAATATCTGTGGCGTTCCAGCCTTAAAGTACATCTTCAAATGCTGAACCTGTCCTTTTGTTATTTGTATGTAGTTCAACACAAAATGCTTGGTGTGATTTCAACTTTAATTTCTTTAGAGCCTTTACTATACCTGAAATGTTTCTTGTTTTCTGGGTTTATTTTAAGGCGTTGCTGATTTACCATATTAAGTCATCTGGTGTGTTACAGCTGAAGTACAGCAAGTGTAACAGTTAAGCACTTCATTGTTCCAGGTTTGACGTTGCCTGATGGTCAAGTTGCAATGTTCACTTATCCTTCAATGCTCCTGTATAGAACTTTCCATTTATTTGAAAGGCAGCGAGGGTGCATATTATCGGGCTGTGACCCATACCTGCCTAACTTCCCTGCTTCAAGGTTTTATAAAAAATAAATGGAGAGCGATAGTTGGTAACATCAATGATTTTCTTTTATTGGACGCACCAATAATAGCAGGGATCTCGATTTAGCTCTCCATTCAGAGGAGAGGGATGTAGTTACAGGGAGTGGCAGTGTGAAAGCTGGCTGATGCTTTGCTTCCCAAACTGAGCGCGGATGAGAGGAGGTGTCACTATTTGAGAGCCATTAGATTTCCACGTGAGAAATAATAATAATAAAAAAAATGACTTAAGCGTTTTACTTAAAATAATATTTTGTTTCCCTCAGTTATATCCTTCTATTAATACTGTTTTGCTGTCAAGCTAACGTGTTCAACAGCACTAATAAAGTGAAGAAGTTTTTTGCTTTTGAATCCCCGGGGCTGGAATTTGGTGGTAGGCTATTGAAATAAACAGAGAACGGGTGATGATTTGTTCGTTGTACTAACCAGCAATCCGGACTCCTACTTAAACATCCATAAACTGTTGTTGTCTCGGACACTCATTAACCAAAGTTTAAGGACCGTAGTCTTGTAAACACAATATAAAAAGAACTTGACTTACGGGGCCACCATTCTTTGCAGTACAGCTTGGATTGAACTTCACTGCATGATTGTTTGTTTGGTTTTTCGTGTGATTCACAACAGCACACAGAGACAAAACATTACACAGGAGCTTGTTTACACTGTAAATCCAGTGTATTGACTTATAGTTATATTAGAACATTTATTCTGTCATGTATTTTAATATATATATTTTAGCTCAAAGAGCCAGCTGCCCAACGTTTCGATATGTGTTTTTACAATATTTTGAAATATAAAAAAATTTGCACCCAGATCTTTGACATCCCAATTGTTTGAACTGTCAGAGGAGGTGGAGCTATACAGCGACTTGGATGATGATTCCAAATTTTGGTGCGGCGGCGTACCAAACCATTTCTGCTGGTACTCTCATGAGAAACTAATGAAGTTATGTGAACCCCTGAGTATGTGCTTAACAACTATTGTACCTACAGTATGCGTTGCATAAAGGTTAGAATGCCTCCCCAAAGCTGACTCCAGCTTTTGTGAAAGGTCCAATCTGTGAAAGTAGTTTTAGCTGCCATTACAACGGTGATTTGAAAACCCTGGTGTGTATAAGCTGGCATGAAATTACACAGCAGACTAATCAAATGCATCAATTCTGGGTAGCAAAATATATAATTATACTTTACTGCTCAATATAAAAGACTTTTTTGTGCAAATTATTATTATCCATAAATGTGGTTTGAATTATACAGGCATCAAGGAACCGTTCTCAAAACTGGTTTATAATGCTTGCATTAAGACAACAGGCCATTTCGGGCCAAATTAGTCTGGTTTGCAGTCATTTTTCTGAGCAAACTAATTACGCAAGTGGTGCATAAGTGAACCTGCTAGGTGGCCATTGTAATTTTAATTGTTGTTATCTTGAAGAATGGCACTGCATAATTCTGCCAAGATGCTGGAGGGTGGTTGAGAAATTAATAATTTATCGTCTTTAGAAAATACTCTGCATACACAGGTTCGGAAGGATTGATGGCTGAGAGGTCAACACATTTTAGCAGCTTTCATTAGGTTTCTATTGTCATATGTTTGTGGCACTTGGTGAAATAAGATTCGTAGGAGATTTTGAGCCGGGGAACTAATTACTTGTGCTGATTTGCCATACTGATGAATAGACCCTTATTGCATCATTCCCAGAAGACGGGGAGCAGGCTGTGATTCACGGCTGCATCTCGGCAGATATTTGATAACAATTTTAATAGATGAATGTAGGAAGCCAGAATGATGAAGTGCCTATATGGGCTCTGAGACTATCGCAGGCAAACACGTACCAGTCTTTGTAATGAGAGGAACATGTAGTTACAGAATGTAGATTTTTATTTTCACAATTTTCTTTTTGTTTTTAATAAATGAATTGCAAATGTATAGTCTGAAATATTCTGAATAAAAATAATCTATTGTTATATGTTACATATTCATCAATGTTTTTTGTTGTCGGAATGATTTTTTTCTAGCCAGACTGTAACCCAACTTCAGCATAAGCTGCCCAAACACCTCATGTGTCTGTGTTTGCTCATCCTGCCCCTGGTTTTTGTACAGTGCTTTTCCACATCTGTGTTTTCATGTCTATAATAAAGAGAAATTGCGTACTGCCTCAGGGTTTAATTATTGTTGTAATAATGCTGGCTGTTGGATATATAAAATTACTGCTGCTTTGTGTGAAATGTTGCTTTTACATAAATAAATATTTAATAGTGTAGTTGTAAATCAAGCATTTAGAAACCCCTTGCAAATAATGGGGAATGGCAGAAGTTGTTCTTTATTTCCATGAGCTATAAAAAGAGTATTTAGATAAATCTAGTCATTCTGAAGGCTTTCAGTTAAATACAGCTCCTTTTCAGGTGTTATTTACCCCACTGCCTCCCTCAACCCACCCTCCTATTTTCTGGCCCTCATAGTGTTGGGCATATGGTACATATGCCATGGGATTGCTAACTTGTAACAGTCTTTTGAGGAAGGTTCTCAAGACTTATCAGCTCTGTGATTGGGATAAAAGTTACTGCTGATAATTTTGAAGGAAGGGTGGAGGGTAAAATACTGAATTGGATTGTGCTGGCAGTTGGAACAGCTAAAAGAGTTATTCTGCATTACTGGAAAGATCAAACCCTAATCCTGTATGAGGAATGGTACAATACCTTAGCTGAGACGGCTATGAAAGACTGATACAAAACAATTGTTTGAAGAGGTTTGGAATCCCTTTTTTGTTGGGGTGCACAGGGTACAGAAACCACAAACAGAACCTAGAAGTGGTATAGGTTAGATTACTAGGGATTTATTCTCTTGTACCACTCCAACCAGCTCAAGTTCAAGATAGGACTCCCTACTGGTAAACTTTAAAAGATACATATAATGATACCATTAACAGATATGGGGTGGTGGGAGGGTAAACGTTCTAAGGTTTGTTCACTAGCCAGGAATTCGAAGTTAGTTTTAAACCTGTGAACGTTTGTCATACGCACTGTGTGTGTGTGTATATATATATATATATATATATATATATATATATATATATATATATATATATATATATATATATAAATATATATATATATATATACATATGTATATATATATATACATACACATATATATGTATATACACATATATATGTATACATATACATTATGTATATATGTATATATATATATATATATATATATATATATATATATATATATATATATATATATATATATATATATATATATATATATATATAAATTAGCTCAAAGAGCCAGCTGCCCAACGTTTCGATATGTTGTACATATCTTTCTCAAGGGAGCCTTATTATATATATATATATATATATATATATATATATATATATATATATATATATTTATTTATTTATTTTTTCTCTGTTAACAACAACCGTTTGACAATGTGTGAATACCGTAACAGCATAACGGTTACAAACGAAAGCCATTCGGCCCATCTTTCTCGTTTGGTTGTTTAGTAGCTTATTGATCCCAGAATCTCATAAAGCAGGTTCTTGAAGGATCTCAGGGTGTCGGCTTCAGCAGCATTGCTGGGGAGTTGGTTCCAGACGCACACAATTCTCTGTGTAAAAAAAAAAAAAAAAAAAAAGTGCCTCCCATGCTCTGTTCTGAATGCCCCTTTATCTAGTCGCCATTTGTGACCCTGGTCCTTGTTTATTTTTTCAGGTCAAAAATATCTGCTGGGTCGACATTGTCAATACCTTTTAGAATTTGTAATGCTTGAATCAGATCGCCGTATAGTCGTCTTTGTTCAAGACTGAGTAGATTCAGTTCTTTTAGCTTGTATGGATATGACATGCCTTTTAAACCAGGAATAATTCTGGTCACTCTTTGTTGCACTCTTTCTAGAGCTGCAATATCCTTTTTGTAGCGAGGTGACCAGAACTCAACACAATATTCTAGATATGGTCTTACTAATGCATTGTACATTTTTTATATTACTTCCCTTGATTTAAATTCATATCATGTGCATTCTGTACCATAAAGTTGCTTCTTGCTTCGACAAAGCAAAATGGAGTTATAGAATTATGTTTGACATTTGTTTTTGTGTAAATCAGCCTACAGAAGACTTCCTGCCATAGAGAAACCATTTAGTGTCCACCAGGAAAACAACTGTCTACACAGCACACATGACTGAAAAGATAATTGTTTAGAAGCATATTAGAAAGATCATTATTCCATCACTCAATAGATAGGTCTTCAACCACAGCAGCGTGTGGTTTTAAATAATATATGATCGTCTGGACTGTACTTGTCTCATGACCCCTGCTCTTCTTGAGCTGAAAATAAATAGTTTTGCCATCAATGTTTTGTATTTGTAATTAAATGTTAAAATGCATGCACACAAAGGAGAAAATAAAGCATATAATGTAATTTACTTTGCCGAATAAATTACTGTCCCATTCAGTTGAGTTGTGGTTCTTCAAGAAGTAAAAAAGAGAGCGAGGAAAGAAAAACAGTAATGGAAGGGAAATGTATTTCCCTATATTGTGTTATGCCTCAGGGGCTAAGTGTAATAAATATTTTAAGAGATTATTTTAATTAAATTCCTGTACTTCTAAATTGAGTAATATTGTATTATTGTGCACATATCTGTGCTACAGTCATGTTCATTAACACTTGATGTGCCTGCAACGCTGGGGTATGATTTACTGACCTTGTGTGGTAAAAGGTGCAAATTGGGAAGAAAAATGATGGAGGGGCCAGACTTTGATTAATATTGGGAATGCTATCCTGTATTTATAATGGCCTTTTCCCTATTCTGGTTTATAAGTGCAGTCACAGCGAAAGGTGCCCTGCTGAGGCTGAAATGAGCCTGAAATCGGAGCACATGCCACTAGAGTGTGGGGAAACTGATCACTCTGTCAGCAGTTCATTTAAAAATGATGTATTTAGTGCTCATTTCACCTTCCTAGGAAAAAAAAGGGAAAGGAGTTCCTTAGTTTGGAAGGTGATATTGTTATTTTCAAGGACATACCCAAGTTAAAGGTTGTGTATGGGAGGAAAGAGCGAGCAAACAAGGAAGGCTTTATGCAGTACTTGTGCGCTACCAGGTTGTTTTGATAATTGCTAACACATGTGCTACCTCGGTTTCATTGCAGTCGTCCTCGTGAGTTCTGGCGCCTCGACTACTGGGAAGATGACTTGCGGCGCCGGCGACGTTTTGTGCGCAACCCCTTTGGATCCACACATCCCGAAGCCACACTCAAAGCAGCAGTAGAACACGGTCAGTTTCTTAAGAACCGCTCTGTGCCTGTGGCAGCAGGTACACGGCAATAAAAATTACAACTACAGTTGCCATAAATGTTTTATTGTGCCACAAGACACAGTAAAAACAGCCCTCATTTAAATAGTTCACAGTTAATTTAAAAGAATGCCCACATTAATAAAGAGAACACTCGACAGTAGTAAACCCTTTTGTGGGCTTGTGTTTGTTTGGTTTTGTATGTTTTAAATTAAGTGGCTTTATCAATTAGACTATTTACTTAATTGCTTTTTTTTTTTTTTTTTTGTTTTGTTTTGTTTTTTTGCATGCCAAATAACATTAGCTGGTAAGTAACACAATTTAACTAGACTTAGCTAGAAAATGCTGCTCTAGTTGGCACATTAAAAAAAAAAAAAAATCTAATAAAACAAAATTAAAAGGTTAATAGCTAGTTTAAATAAGTTTAAAATTCAACTTGAAAGCTCTACTTTCACATACTGCACAAGTGTAAAGCATGCCCTGTTTATTTTTAGTATGACCTATAAGGGTAGAAAAGATTGCACAACAAAATGTGCTATTACACTATTGGACTTTAACACCAGATTGGGTCAAATAAAATGTGTAACTGTAGCCCTACAAGTAATTGTGATGTAGCAGTCGTGGTTGTTGTTATTGTTAGCGCCAATTATTTTTAAATCTGTTTTTTAGTTTGGCCTCAATTGTTATGCAAGAAACCCTCTAAAAATGTAGCAATCTATTCCTGTTTGAGTTTACTACAGCCCACATTACAATGAAAAGATAGGCCCCTTTTAGAAAGTCAGACACAGTTACTTAGAATTTTCAAATGGGAGATCTCAGTGCAAAAAAAAAAAAGAAGAATATTTCCAATACAGTACAGTATATTTTTACATTCTGGTACATGTATCCGCAGAAAAAAGCATTGCCCAAGGTATGTGAAACCTATAGAATTAAATTTACAGTTTAATGACCAGCAGCATTGATTAGTCCTCTGGTACATAAAGATTTATTTAACTTGATCATGGACTTGGTCTTTTGTTTTCACAGCAGTGAGAACTAATTAGCAAGTCCTGATTTACATTTAACAAGTGTTTTAAAATTATATAATGTGTATGTATATGTGTATATATATATGTGTATATAATATATATATATATATATATATATATATATATATATATATATATATATATATATATATATATATATATATATATATATATATATACACACACACACACACACACTGAATAGTGCAACTACAATAGAGGATTAAGAAATATGTGGTTTTTAGAATTAAATTATTTGAAGGAAATCCTTTTCAATAATATATATGCACACAATTCAATCTGGTGTTGCTGAAAGTTAAGACATTTTGTTTTACTTAATTTCGGCCAACTAGATTTTAGCAAGATTACCCGAAATACCACAAAATACAAATACTGGTAAAACAAAAAAAAAATTGTCAGTAAGCTGTATACAGGTCCTTGGGCATTTTCATAATTTAAGGTAGCCAAAACAAACATAAATCCTGAGTATATTGTGCTAAAGCCCAGTATTGCTGCTACAAACCATGCTGCGTCTTTTCGTGCCAGATCAGTACATACAATGAGCAGCATTTTGGCTTCAGTCTAGCAGCTTAACCTATTGCACTCTGCCTTAAAGAGCCATTTCTGGGAGAAAATGTCTACAATATGTCACAAGATAGCACAGCAAATGTGGCATTGGTCCTCAAGATGAATGACCAGCCTGACAGTAGTCAATAAGAATGTGGTATAAAAGCAATAACTGTACCAAATCCCAGAATCCTTAGAGACCTAATGGTAGTAATGTGCAGCTGGGATGATGCTGCTGAAGGGCTTGTTTTAGAGAGGTAGTATACTGCCTTTGTGAAAGAAATATGGATTTAACTTTTTTGAATGTTAAGTGAAGGTGGCTGTTGTGTTTGTTGACTTTAAAAAATAAGTAAATAAATTGTAACAAATTTTAAATTCTGAAAAATAATTAACAAGCAGCCACACTAACTACTAATGCATTGGCTTAAGTCAGAAAGTAGCACCTAAATTATTATAAGCCCCTCTAAGGATTATGTTGTCCCCAAAGACATTATAAAAATGTTTAAACGTGTGTCCTCCAGTTCTTTTTTTTTTTATTATTCTACTTTTAAAATGTTAATTTTATGTATAATTATATTAGCACTTAACGACTTGAAAGTACACTTATGTTTGAGTGTATTTTATTTTAAATTAAATAAATAAACATAAAATAATCGGCAAAAGAAATGGATTTCCAGCATGTACCCAGTTGCATCACATCACTTTAAAGGGAAGCACTACTAAAATTACAACAACTGATTCAGTCACGGCATGTTCCTCAGAAAAGTGATCTGGACAGTGGCTATCATAATTAAAATGTGATGTTTTATTTTTACTAGAAACCCTTTTCTGGGTTTTTTTTTTTTATTTTTTTTTGTTGTTTTTTTTTTACTTTTATCCATCGAGATTTTTTAGCAGCTGACGATGGCAGTTTAAAATTTTCAATTAAACCTGAAATGTCATAGCTGACTGACTATTTACATCTGAAATCGGATTAATGTAGTAAATGGAAAATTTGACTTTGAAGGGAATAAAGTTAAGCATTATTAAACAATATCTCCGGTAACTGCTGAAAAGAGATGTAGATTTATCAATAAATCAATCTTTATTTTATAGTAGACCACCATCACAAAGTGCTTTACAAGATGCAGTAACACCAAAATCCATAGTACTTTTAAATAGAGAATTGCATAACATATGATATACAGTAAAAAAAAAAAAAAAAAAAAAAATGTCTAAT
The DNA here is from genome assembly GCF_017654505.1 of Polyodon spathula. Classification (NCBI taxonomy): domain Eukaryota; kingdom Metazoa; phylum Chordata; class Actinopteri; order Acipenseriformes; family Polyodontidae; genus Polyodon; species Polyodon spathula. The sequence continues at coordinate 67,582,999 of NC_054534.1, read as the reverse complement.
GCAATACAGTGAAAAATGCATAATACATGATAGTAGCATAATACGTGAAATAATAGCAACAACACAATGTATAATCATAAAAAATACAACTATGACCATTTCGTTTTTAGGTAAATTGAGATACACTAATCCAAAATGGCCTTTTGGTAAATCTTTTTGTCGTCCCTCTACACCAACCCACTTACACACACACACCCACATACCTGCACACACACACACACACACACACACATACACACATTTTGCATTCTGAAGTCCATTTTTAATAAAGTTAAAGGGGTAAATATTTCAAAAGCATATTTTAAATGCTTTTGTTTTATGATATGTACCCAAGTACAATTGTGATCATTCATAGCTGGCCAAGAACTTTAGAACAATTTACACTAAAAACCCCAGAGCGAGGCAGTCCTGTGGAGGCTAGTGATATATTTATGGCTGGAAAGAACCCTCTTTTCTGGGGATTGATTTGGTCTGGATGAGGGCCTGTAGTGCAGAGGTGGCAGAGTAAATACCTGAAGACTAATGTGTCTGTTCTTGCGATCAATACCAGCCCCATGACTACACTCTTGTTAAAAACAAATTTGTTAATTCAGGCAATTTAATTGCCCTTGCTAAGTATGGCTTTAGTAGCATATAAATGGGTATTTTAGCTTCACTCAGAAGCATGACTTAAATAGTGTCATGTAGCAGGTATTATTTACATTTGTGCCTGCTTAAAAGTATTTAGTTAACTAACTTTTATACGCTTTTCTGTATTATTTCTGAAAAGAAATGCCAATTTAGAGCAAAATCACAAAATAATCTGTATTATACTTGGTCTTATATATTTAGCAATTTATATTTCTACAGTGTCGTATTTAGCTGTAAACACATGAGTCATGAACTTCTGCATAAAGACCGTTATTTTAGACTTTAAACTTTATGTACAGAGAATTATTAGTATATATATATATATATATATATATATATATATATATATATATATATATATATATATATATATATATATATATATATATATATAGTGTCTATACAGATATGCACATATATGGGTATTGAGTGTTATTTTATTTTTTGTTTTAATTATGTGCACCAAGCATTTCAGCAAAAATCCTCCAGCCCACACCAGTGTCTATGAAGAGAGCTGATAAAGAGCTTCAAAGCTGTTGGGATTACCATGACAATTGCACTCATGTGCATAAGCACCATGTTTGTTCTCTTTGAAGATGTGGAGTAGCATGGGGATATTGAAGCAGGCCCACTTGCCTTACTAGCTCTGAGAACTGATTTGCTGGTCTAGCTTCAAATGTACAAGCTACAAACCAATGTCCAGAAACTTTTCTTCTGCTGGCAAATCCAAAAAGAGGGAAAGAACACCCAAGTTAGCGCAGACACATTACTGAACACTTGTAGAAATGTTTGCCAGATGATGATTTAGTCATTAACACAGCTGAAAGGTCATGAGAAGGAAGTTTCAGAAGGAAATGCAGCCTCACTTTTTTTTTTTTTTTTTTTTTTTTTTCCGGTTTCACTTTTCTTCTGAATAATTACAAGAAATATTTGGGTTTCTAATGCAGTCTGTTAGCTTCCATAGTTACTTGGACACATTTTAGGGACTGTATCCACTGAAGTGCTGTTCTAATTTGAAGATGAATGTCAGGTACAGCAGAAGCAGCAGGGTCAGTATCCAAACAATGATTTAAAGCCAAATAAGTCACCAGAGAAATATTAAAATACACATTTTACATAAATGTGCTAGATGTTATATGTAGCAGTTGAGTTTAGTAATACTGTCTGATTTGATATTTGTTTAATATCTTTTACATTATTTACTATTTGAATACAGCTAATCTTTTATCTGTTTCAGGATGCTATGTGTAGCTGAAAGTTTCTACTTTCAAATACATTATATCAACAGTTTAGTTATACAGTTGTATTACACCTAAAGATATATTTATTCTTTTATTTTTATTTATTTATTTATTTTTTTACTGATATAATGTTAGAATTACAGCAATTTCCAAAATGGACAGCCTTAACATGTTTTGGATTAGGAAAAGGTTCAGTTCAACACTAGTTATAAATTACTGTTCATATTCATGTTTTGTTATGCACATTAGTGACCATTAACCATATTAAGTCCAGCATAATCATTTTGTTTTTGACCTTACAGCAAAAGGTAGAATTAAATTGACGGAATCTGATATTCAAATCAATAGCTTTGAAATGTCAGATAAGATCTGATCAATATCCTTTACATTTAAATAAAATCCATTGTTTTGATTCTTTCTTATAATTTACCAGAGTGGTGTGTTTGTTTATATTTTTATTCGCATATTTATGTATTCATTTAATTTATAAGTTTAATTTATTTATTTGGTTACTTAGTTTGTAAGTATTGTGCACAACTGTGAAAACTTAAAATGGAGAATATGAAAATGCCGTACATTTTATGTGAAGCCCCAGACTCTGTCTCAGTGGTGACTACTCAGGCATGTGGTGTGTATTAGGAAGCTGGTAGTAATTTCACTGCTGCTAACTAAAAAATCCTCAAGGGGGAGTTAATTACAGGAAGACCATTCTAAATATCACCAAGCTGCATATTTTCCATGACAAGAGATTTTTTTTAGTTTGGACTCTATTTATAAATTAACTTGGCGTTTACACAAAGCTATTTACTAAATAATAACCTTTATTCATTCAGGCAGCAGTCCCCATTGTAATTACAATCTCTTTTCAAAAGGTGATCTGCCAAGCGTCTTGCTGTTTATTGGGAGAAACAAGTGTCAATTCACTTTTTTGGTGATTTTAGTATGCAGCAATCAAGCTGAAGGAATATGTAGTTTATGTTTGTTTTAATAGTTTCTACATTCATATATTGCAGCTTCACCGTAAAGCTTTCTTAGTAAAAATTATAATCAACAAAAGTGTGTCATGAAGTGTTTTTATTTAAATACACAAGTAGATTTATTTGAAAACAGCTGATTGCTATATCACCAGGGAATGCAAAAAGTCTTCTGTAAATATTTACAGATTATAATTTTTTAAAAATAATCTTTTTGGAACTTCAAGTCATGTATGGCAGAAATATGGATATTGGTTTGGAATAGCCTATTTTAACATTTTAAAGGCTGTATTGTGCCTCATTTATCACAGTAGAATATTACACATCATAATATGTGGAATTCCGTTTTGTTAAATTCATGAGTTATGGTCAATAAGTTAGTTTGATTTAGTTAATTTTACTGCTGATTTCACAGATTCCAGTCAGCATGATCTTGGACTACCATAGATAGATAGATAGATAGATAGATAGATATGCTACTAATAGCTTCTTGTATTGGCAAAGTGCTTGAAAACATGACTGGAACACGGTGCTGCTAAACCTACTTGTGATCAATTAAAACGTTCACTGTTACACTAATAGGGGGAAATCTGTGAAAACAATCGAAGTTTGATCAACAAGAGTTTACTGAAATGACCATCAGACTAATCATTTAAGTCACATCGTGTTGCACAATGTAAAAATACCTTATTCGGTTGTTGCAGGGTGTATAACATTTACAATTTAGCGTTAAGTTTGTTGTTTTAATCTTTGCCGTTATTTTTCATTTAAACGTCACATTCTATATATATATATATATATATATATATATATATATATATATATATATATATATATATATATATATATATATATATATATTATTGATGCAATTTCAAATAGTCAAATTAGTAGTTGACTCGCTAATATAGATTGACAAGGTTTTTCTTAAGTCAACACCTTTTTTTAGTTAATAATTGGAATGTATTTAAAGAAAAAAAAGTTTAAAAAAACATTACGAAGGGGTAGTTACCTCAGGGATGCAATGTGTGTAGCATTTTGGAATGTTGATCAGAGTCGTTTGTTGTCTAATTTCTGTTTTTAATAAGATTTAAATTAATGTAATTTAGTTAAATATTTTCATTGTTAACTGATGTGGAGGAGTACGTATGTGTATATTTGTAAAGAGCACAGGGTGTGCAGTACAGCTGCAGAAGTTGATGCTTTGCTGTTGCAGCTCCCGAGGAAGATGTCCTGGTGAAGGGGAAGCAGTCGATCAGAAGCCAGGCTTTGGGGAATCAAAATTCTGAAAGTGAGACACTTCTGGACGGCGACGATGACACCCTCTCCTCCTTAGAGGATAAAGAATTGGAAAACTTAACCGGTAAAGCAATCGCTCATTTCACCTTCTACAGTATTCAAAACAGGAAAAAGGTCTACCTCGCCCGCTGCTGCTCTTGTGTCTACCATATGGGTTAAAACGGGTAATCAAGGGATCATTTCCAAGCATATACTAACAGCGCTGATTTTCTTTAGATCCATTTCTCATTTAATGTAGCCTACTGAGCAGATGATTTCGCAGTATTTGTTGGTATTGCGTGACTGTACTGCGCATTGGTATTATTATTTATTGAAAGGTAAAAAAAACGTTTACAAACGAGAGGATTCGGCCCATCTTGCTCGTTTGGTTGTTAATAGCTTATTGATCCCAGAATCTCATCAAGCAGCTTCTTGAAGGATGGTGTCAGCTTCAACAACATTACTGGGGAGTTGGTACCAGATTCCTATATACTGCAATTTCCTGAAACATTATTGGCTTTTTGTGTGTAGTCAAGAGTATGAGATCACAAAATGTAATTAATATGGTTGCCAAAAAAAAAAAAGTTACGTTTTAAAATATTAAACGTGTGCGTCACACGGTCAAAATATCAACACGTTGTTTTGTTAAATATATATAATATATATTATATATATTAATATAGAGATATATTATATATATATATATAATTATATTTATTAATGTTACAACAAAATGTACACAATATAACCATGCACATCACACATTTTGCTACGCTCATAAAGTACAGTGAAGCGGTATTATTCTAAAGATCTTTGGTTGCCGTAATGCAAGTTTTTCCAATGCTGATGTCAACTTGAATAGTATTTGAGCACACACGCTGACCTCTCATTGCAAAGTCTAAGGCATGAATATATAATATGCACCGTGCATACCGACAACTGGTGGATATGATCCCTCCAAATGCACCGTGCACCGACAATGTACCCTACATTGTATCTATTATAATAAGCATGCTCTACATTTAAAATGAAATACTGTATTGCCCAACAATGTAAAGCTCGAGTTCAGCGAATCGTTTTTAAATGACTATATTGTGCAAATAATATTTGATATGCAGTCCATAAGGTTCTTTCAACGTTGCCTTAAGGTAAAATTGTGAATGCTTTATTTAGTCGGTCTCTTGATACCTCGTGAGTCTTAAGGCCTTCTGCAGTTCCATATGTAATCTGTGTCAACGCCGAAAAAATGATCGGTCACAAAGCTTGGTCGTCTATATCTATTCCAAAACCAGCATACGTCTTGAGCAATGTGAATAATTTAGAAAACACTGCACTTGTCTCATAAGTGAATCGGTGTAGAATAACAGGAAAGCGTCTCATAATGCTGATTTGTATGCAGCCTATTCTATCCCGTTAGTGACAAATCAAAAATGCCCCAGTACACTTACACTGTAATAGGGGTGCGCGGGGAGTTTAATTATAAGATCCTGACAATGGCTATAGGATTAAAATAGTAATCCTCACTGATAAAGTGGTATGGTTCAGAAATGAAGTGGAAATTGCCAGGGGTGTCCGGTAGGACGCCCAACGTCCTGACTCTTGCAGCTGTCTGCTCCGGGTGTAATTGAATGTCTGAGAGTGATTGAAAAATGTTATTTCTCCTCTGGATTACATGCTAATGCACAAAGGGCAAAGGGAGACACCAAAAGAACATATCGCTGCTTATTTCATCCATTTGTGTAAGTGAGCTTGGGGAAATCAAAGCAGTTCTGCTGCTATCAGATGCCCATCTGCAAATACAATGTATTTGTACATTGGGGATAGAGGGCATAGCTCGCCACGAGTCCCCCAGAGCCGCTCTCTCATTGTCATACTGGCATACATTAAGATTGATGAGAGATTAAACACCAGCACCCACCCTGCAATCAATGGAAATGACAATTCATTTGATTTTCTTGGTCGCAATTACTTGCTCATTGATTACTCGGCGCGTGCACATCATTTTTGGTGACATGAATATACGCGTCTCTATTCAAGTAACCGGAAAAACAAACAAACAAACAAACAAAAATATTTTTAAATCGTTTTTAATGGTAACGTGTGTCATACAACAGTATTTCATAAATACGTATTTATAGAAATGTATGTATTTATATGAAACTAAACTCATGTTTAGATAGAAAGAGATAGATCCTGCACATTGTAGGTTTGCTGAGTAAATCGTGATGCATTGGTACAAAACCTGCACATTGCGTTTCAGTTTGGCTGTTTTCCACACCGAATTGTCGCATGTCTTCTGCAATAGTATTTGTGTTAGATAGTAATCTGTGATAACCCGGTCGGCATGATGTGATTATTCCAATAAAAACCCTTTCAGATGTAAATAACCCCCTGCAGCTGTTTATTCCCAGTGTCCCCAAACATGGCAAAAAATGCATATAAAACGCGTAAATAGGCGCAAACACACGCTTGCTTTTTAGGTTTGACTGCTTAATAAATAATTATAGTGTATGTTAAGAGGCGCTTCAGTTGTTTGGAAATTATTAAAACTAATTGTGGAGATTTACAGCGGGGCGATATAAATAGGTTACGTCATTCATTTTTTGACCTGGTGTTAAATTAACAGTGTTTAATCCCGCAGACCTCAAAATATACAGGGTGATTAGAAAGTAAGTTTTACCGCATCAAAGTACCATCTCAATATGGTAAACTTACTTTCTAATCACCCTGTTTATTAGCCATAAATCTGTTTTGTTGTATACTTATATATGCAATATGTGCTCATGTTATCTAGCTATTAAAATAATAATAATTGATTTTTTTTTCTGTTTGTCTAGTTGTGTATATCATCATTTTAACCCCCCTTTTTATTTTGCTATTGTTGTTCTGTTGCCTGTTTTCAGGTCCGATAAGCTTGAGCACTGGAGCCCAGCTGGTTGCTCCAGCTGTAGTGGTTAAAGGGACCTTGTCCATCACGGCTTCAGAACTATACTTCGAAGTAGATGAAGAAGAGCCCAGCTTTAAGAAAATCGATCCAAAGGTAAGAGAGGGCTTTAACTCATTGATCTACATCAGACAGTGTCACAGAGCTCTCTTGGAAAATAGGCATTTCCAGATGTATAATAGCTATTGTATACGCTGCCCCTTTTAGAAAACGTGTTGTATTTAAGCTGATCGTGACTATTGCCTGCCGTTGAATGCGGTCCATTGTGTGGGGGGTTTATCCTTTGTTTTTGCCGGTTAATATTATTGTTATATTCCCAGACAACAATTTGTTTGGTAGTGTTCAAAATGTATCATTTTTACGTGTCGTCACAAAGTGCATTTAGTAAGTCCCCTTATTATTTTATAAAGTGCAATGTTATTCAGTGGTCAGAATAACACCATATGTCACCAGTCTATTGTGGTATTTTAGTATTACATACTGGAGCCGGGATATTCATTTGTTTTGTTTCATGTTACATTAAGTGGATTATCTAAGCCGTTTTCTTTTATAGCATAAATATATATATATATATATATATATATATATATATATATATATATATATATATATATATATATATATATATATATATGTGTGTGTGTGTGTGTGTGTGTGTGTGTAAACTTTTGTAATCCGAAAGAAAAGTGTGGCATACAGGTTGGTGTCTGTTGTTACACGCTGTAGCAGCCATAATGTAAAACTCTGATTTGTTCTATAACCGATGAGTGTTTGTAAAATAATACATTTTTAAAAATGTGTAATTGTTGAACTCGTGGTATTTTAATAACTTTTTTTTTCGCACAGTTTTTAATATTTACTTAAATGTATTTTGAATATTTTGTTACAACAGAATGGCATAGGAATACGTTCTGGATATGTTTGATTGATTAACTAATTTAAAAAGGAGGCCATGTGTTAGAGATGTAGTACATTTTGGACAATAACCATGAAAGTATGTATAATTTCTGCAGTTGTTTAATACATGTATTTAATTTTTGCAGCAGACATTATTTTAAACTAATACTTTATTAAAACATCTGACGTAGCGTTTAACATACCAGATAACTAAACCTTAAGTAATTTGAAAATCAGAACATATACAGTTAAACATGTCTTAGTTATTATAGGTACTGTGTAATTATGGAAGTATGTAGAGTTTAACTGTCGATAATTTCCGGTTAGACTCTGAAGCACAGTTTAATGGGAAATATGCTTATGGTTTGTGATCCCAGCATATTTTTATTCTGCGAGTCTTCGTGCCGGTGAAGGATGACATTAGTATTAAAGTTATTTGTTTTTAAAAGATTATAGGCAGAGGTATGTAAAATACACATTGTGGTGTTGATGCCCTTTTTTTACAGGTCGTGGGAGGCTGTAGAGATGGTGTTTAATTTAGTTATTTTCCTATCCTTGTTGAATTTAGCTGACTTATTTGCCGCTTGTAGGAACCAAAACACCCTGACACGTTTTTAGCATGATCTCAAAATAAAGATAAAATCTTAGCTGATAATGAGGTGAGGTTACTCAACTCATTCGTTCTGCATTATTGCACAGTACCAAGAACGTCGACTTCCTCGTAGTTTAAAAAAAAAAAAAAAAAAAAAAAAAAAAGTTACTACTTGAATCTTTGATCAGTAAACATATTTTACAGGGACAAACTATTTAATTTACTAGTACAGTTAATGTATTAGCTTAATCGTTGCATTTCATTTAGTATCAATATATAGACCCTGCAACAAAACTCTGCGGGAATACTTTAGGTATTTATTTCCCAAACTTACCAAAGCCAACCAGTAAACAAGTGATCGTTGTGGAGTTTTTATAATTGCATGTCAACAGTTGTGTGTGTGTGTGTGTGTGTGTGTTTCATTCATATTTAGACAGCATAACATTCTGTCATATCGTACTGTCATTCTGTCATATGCTCTTCTGTACCTGCAAATAACGGTAAAATAAACAACATCTTGTAAATGTCTTGCTTAAAATAAAACGTCGATAAGTTATCAATATTAGGCCAAGTACCTATCATTTCAATTTTTTTTCTCCTGTATGAATCCAAGCATATTTCTTGTACTGCCGAAATAAAAGTAACAAAAAAAAAAAAAAAAAAAAAAAAAAAAAATACAAGCTATTATGTAAGTTGTAAATGTTATATTTGCATTATATCTGCAGGCCCCAAGCCCTTAAAAGCAAGATTTTAGTCTCCGTTGTTGTCGGAGTCTATACGTTACAAAACAATATTTGTACGTTTTTATATTAAAGTGAAAAATAAACAATTGTAGATATTTGCAATGGGTCTAGATATGAATTGTTTATATCGCTTTTAATACCTACTCTGTCTGCGCGTGACATACTTTTGTTCTGAATAAAAGTGGAGTTAATTAGGACAGAGGCCTAATGCACTTTTCCCCAAAATATAGTTATCAATCTTGTTTTTATTTTTATATACTACGGTCCGATTTATTTATTTAAAAAGCATCTGATACAAGACTTTCGGCATTTAATTCTCCAACATTTCATGTTTAAAAATACAACGATAAACACTCGTGCATCGTTATAATATTAGACTGCGTAATATTACACCTCTATCAAAAAAAAAAAAAGATTTGTAGAAACAAAGATTAACTCATTACCATACTGCTAACAATTTTAATTGAACACAAAGCCAATGTTAAGGTAATTCAATTTTATTACTGTTATACATTTCGATTTTCAGGGCACATAATCAAAATCAGAACTTGGCACTACATTTAACATCAGAATATTTTTTTTGTTTGCATTGAAATAATTTGTGCATATATATATATTTAAATAAGTTTCTTCATTTTGTGGAAAATTAAACAAAAAGGGCGACATTTAGTTGAAAATGTACCTTCAATTTCTTTCTTGTAAAGTCCCATTGCTTCTTTGTAAAAAGTCATTTTTTTCACATTACTCGGAGAAAAGGCAGACCAATCTGGATCACGAATGTTGTTTAATAATAATAATAGCAATATCATAATACATTTCTAGTTTTTTTTTAAATTGCTCTATAGTTTGTCCAGACTTTTTGCATTCGTGAGGATTTCTCTTGCTAGTCTCCAGGTCTGTTTTGCAGCAGCTTCAAGAGCTGAATGGGGCTTTCCTTGAAACAGATCTAAGTTTGGTAGGAAGTAATGAGGGCATCTGCGACACTGCAAACACGAGATGAGCTGCAGGAGGATTCCATTTAATCGGTCTCCGAGACACGATTCGTCCCAATCGGTTTCTCTGGGGTGTTTCTCGCATTCGTAAAGAAGCAGAGTTTTCATGTGATAGTTGTAAAGAGGTTGCCCTGGTAATTCAAGGTGTCGATCGCGCAAAGTCTTGAGGACGGAGAGGCATTTCTTTCTGCAGCCACCCATCAGGAGTCTGTTTTCAGCTTCTCCGAACTGCAAGACCCAGGCATCGCTCTCAGCTGAGCTCTGTTTTCCTGTTAACGAATAGCACTCTTTAGAGAGAAGATTGAAGCCTTCGGCCTTGACTTCGGCTACCCTGTTGGGACCTGGCCACGGGATATGAGGCATCGGCCACTGGGCAGCACTTCGAGGCCAAATGCCTGTGCATTTGAAAGCTGGAGTGATCTGGACTACGTATCTCTCACGGATCCTCAGTTTTACTTCACTGGTGTCTGCTATCATCTTGACAACATCTCGATAGCTGCATTTGTCTACTGCTTGAGCCACCAGTGTCTGAAACCTTGACCTGATCTTCCGGGCAGATAAGTAGCCAGAGGCTGTGATAAACTCTACCCAAAGAGACATGCTTCTTTTTCGCCCGTCGCTGAGTTTTAATACTGCGCAACCAGGCAACGACCCGTCGTCCACAAAGTTGAAAACCCCCATCTGGTTCAGGTAAAGCACTACCTCGAATTCGTTAGGGGAAATAACCTCCATCCCTTCATAGCGTGCTTCAATTTCGCTCAAGGAGCTGATGAAACGGGGCTCCTGTACTTCTACCTCCTTTAGGACGTCCGATACCACCTTGCACACCTCTCTGATGGTCTTGGCTATGGCGGCTTTCCGCGTCTGGCATCTCTCGTTATAATATTTGTTGAGTTGATAAACTAGTTTTGCTTGGGCAGCTATCATGTTTGGGCAAAGGTCCGGGTTGTACACCGGAGTTTCGCAGTACGCTGATGGATCCAATGCTTACCGGTTAAGCCAGAGGCAAGCACTTGAAAAAACAAAACAATCACACACACAAACCAACCAACCAAAAAAAAGTTACTTTGTGATCAACGGTGAAGGGACTTCAGGTGCATCAAGCAGCAGCAGCAGTAGAAATCAGCAAGCTATAAGATTAGAAGAGCGAGTAATTAAGTCCATTTAAACAGCAAATCAGAATGAGTGAAAGCGAACGATCTTTAAAAATGTGTTGTCCGTCCTCCTTTTGAGCCCTTATGTGTTAACTGACGAAAAGCTGACTGTGATCTTTCATGTTTTATTTTTGCCCCCTTCTTGCCGTGTAACTGCTCCTTTATATATAACACTGTGTCTGCTACGTTACCCGGACTCAGTTGAGAGTGCTGCAGTTGTTTAGTTATGAATGGTCCCCAAGCTGGAGTGAAGGGGGCTGGGCTTTACATCCAGCAATCACAGACTGAGTTGTCAAGGTAAACAGCCAATCAGGCTTTCAACCAACAAGCACACTGGACAGGAGAAACACTTTCCTCTGAAACGTCCATTACAGGGTAACAGCACTGCTAGGTTTTTAAAGAGAGTGGAATTATTTACAGATATATTTCAGTATACTGTAGACGTAAAAAAAAAAAAAAAATCATTCAGCTGTAAAACGAGCGTATTTGCGAGTAAGCAACGCGTTTGGTGTATTGGTTTTGTTTAGCTGATTGAATTTATGCTGCATGCATAGTTTTTATAAAATGAAAAGTAAAACATTCAGGATTATAGAGAAAGTGCTACAACCATGATGTACATTTAAGACATTTTTTTATTTTTTATTTTTGTATGTTGCCCGCCTTAATGTGCTTATTACTTACTAATTCAATGCAAGAGTTAATTTTGGGATCCTCAATATGCATTTAAGTCGTGTGGCGATTTATAGTCATACTGAAATTCGTTAATATTTTTGGTTGCATCTCTAGCTTGGATATGTTTAAATAATTGCTATAAAAAATACATTTGTATGTAATCTTTCTCATAATAAGACTCATTGTATGTTTGAATTAAGGAATAATAATAATAATAATAATAATAATAATAATAATAATAATAATAATAATAATAATAATAATAAAAAAACTGGCTCCTTTAGGGCTTTAAGTAGGATGAGAATCTTGTTTTTGTTTATTATAAATAGAAAAATCGGAGGAATATGTTCTCGAATAAAATGTATCCTTATAGTCACAAAATGTTTCCTATACAGTTTTTAATGTTTTATCTTGGTGGTATTTTGTCTTTTTTCTAACTCTGTCATCCACCAGCATACAACCTATATTGTATTAAAATATGCAGAGTTATGTAAAGTTCAGTAAACAATTATTATTGGTTCCTCAGTGTATATATTGCGTTGTTTATATATATATATATATATATATAATATATATATATATATATATATATTATATATATATATATATATATATATGTGTATGTGTGTGTGTGTGTGTGTGTGTGTGTGTGTGTATGTGTGTATTTTTCCTTGTGTCTAGGTTATTTCATTTTTTCCCCTAGAAATAAACTCTAGCCTATATCCTAAATTACCACCAACTTGCTCATATTGCCTCTTTGTATTTGTAAGTTCGTTTTGTTATTTGTGTTGTTCATCTTCTGTTACGTTCTACAAGATTACCATTTAAAGATCTATATTATAGGCTTATATTGAGGTTAAGCATTTTTTAGCACGTGGAAATAGCAAGTAATTGCGGGAAAAATAAACAAGGCCATAATTGATATAGTTTCATTTTAATGGTCTTCTGTGTTTATAGGTTGGGCCACTGTTTATTTTGTATTTTATTTTTAAATATATAAAGACAGTCGAAGTGATTAGTAAATGTAAATTTGTGACAACTGTGTTCCCTCGCCTCTGTTTTAATTACTAAACGTGTGTTAATCAGATGAGGTTTGCGGATTTTCCCTTACGAGTTGCTAAGACTGAGAATAAAGATGCAACACATTTGGTCGGTTACCTACAGCTAAAATAAACCAAAACAATGTTGTGCTGTGTCCTTATCTGTTGGGTACATCTGGGAAACGATTACTTCCAATGGATCATTCGATAAATATAGCTGTCATTCAAGCAGTCCGCTTCAACCCACTGTTTATCTTTTGTTTCCCCTTCATTCATTACACACGCATACGCACAAACGCATTGGTGCTAATTGAGTTGTTTATTGAACACGGGGCACTTTGTTCTCTGTTGTTGTATTCAGTGTTGACATCTTGGTAGGCGGGAAAGCAAATAGCTACTGTTTAGGTTTTAATAGACCAAACAACCCCGCAGCCAATGAACCAGCTAAACAAGAGGCGTGAACAGTATATGCAACTGACGCGTGCGCTGATCATAACTGCAACGAAGAATGGTAAAATAATAATTATTTCTTTTTTCAGAAATTCTGTATATTTACAAGGATGAAATACAACCACTGTTTGTTGTTTTTAGAGATATCTGTTTATTATACGACGGGACGTCAGTAAACATTTAACATGGTTACATTATATTTATAGTGTAATACAATCAAAATGCATGTCTTTTTTTTTTTTTTTTTTTTTTTTTTTGTATTTTGATTTTGAGAAGCCTCGTGATACCACAGTACATTAATTGTACAATAATCCAAAGTGATTTACATAGCTGCTTTTCAAAATGAATGCGGTTTTAACGTTTTCAATTTTAAATTGCAATAAAATATTTCTGTCAAATAAACGACTTTAATGGATGTGATAAAGCAAATATTGCCTGTAAATATGTTGCACAGCACTCTGCTTTGTTAAAGTGGCATTGTGTTTATCGGCAGCGGAACTTGTCGGAATGAATAATTTAAAGAGACAACATCAGAGGTTGGAATTGAAGAGCCCTTATCACCTCTAACTCGGATAGACTCGGTTTAAAAGTCAGATACTGTATTATGTGCAAGAAGAATGAAGTAAAAAGAGCTTCGTTCAATGAAAAGCACTTGAAGCCCTCGGACCCACTTTATCTATGTTCACTTCTCAAAGCCTCTAATCATACTTGAGTTAATGAGGCGGAGGTCTGGTAGTACTTGGCAATAAATTCATTAGGGAGGTTGTTGGACATTCCCTTTAACTAAAACACGCCGTGTTTGTTTTGGTTAAGTCCCTTAACAAGTCAATTAGTATCAAGTCAATTATCGTTTATTTTATTTTATTTTTTTACTAGCACCTATTTGATTTAAAAAAAAAAGAAAAGAAAATCTTCATAGTATTATATATTTAAAACAGATTATAATAGTTTGTAAAATGTAAATGTAGCCTATAGTGCAGTTGCTATAATTCATAGCAGTTCATTCATCAGAAATGTGATCTCATGAAAAAAAAAAAAAACAAGCCTAGTGTCTGGATTCTTCAATATTTAAATACAATATTTTACTCAAATTATATAGTACACATTTCCAGGATGCATTAATTTTGCATCGTGTGTTAATAAATAAGCCCTATGGTGGTATTATTATTATTATTATTTTTATTATTATTATTTTTTAAGATGCAAAATGTATGTTTTTCTTAAGATGTATGCTTTTTTAAGAAAGGTGTGCCCATTGTTATATTGTACATTCATTACTTTCCTCTGACTGCAGATTGTGTAGTATGTGCCTTTTTACACAGTTCATACTTGAATGAATTTACACTATGAAAAGAACTCCAGTTGTTTGTTAGACCTAACTCTAGCAGCATTTCACCTTGTAGCAGTCTTGAATTAAGGTAGTTGTTTTGGATTCCTGCATTTTAAGCTACTTTCAGTAATCGATCAAATAACAGAATAATTTTCAGGTTACTGGAATATGAAAATACAAGTAGCAACCTGCTGTAATCTACAAACAATAAGAGATCACAGTAAAGCAACATGGAAGCCTGCATACACCAAAGATTCAATTAGTTTATGTTGTGTATTGTTATTGTCCTACATTCCTTAAGTCATGTTCAACGTCCTAAAAACTCTGTTTCCATTTATAGAAGTGCTGTATGGGGGAAAATAGCTATTGCCCATTCCCTGTCATTCCCATACATTCTTGCAGTGTTGATTAAGCTCAGAATGCTGCAGGGAAAGAGTAGATTTGAAAAAGAATGATTCAATGGTATATGTTGTGTTTGCTTTGTATAAAGCCAAGCTAATAGTTTTAGTAAATGCTCCTGCAAAGCTGACAGTTGTAATCCTATTTATGTTAACAGATAAATGATGCTGCATCATGGTTCTTTTGGGAGTTATCCTGTTCAATTTCAGGCCCGTAGAGAAAAAAAAAAAAAAAAAAAAAAAATCTGCTTGATGAGCCAAACACGATTTGTTTATGGCTTTAAACCATATTAAGAAGACAGGAAAAAGCCATTCATTTATAGTTCAGTCTCCTTTTGCTCAATTAATGTCTGAAGTGAAAATAACTTCAGCTACTGGTGTGTGGATGAATACAATATTAGTTTTTATTTGAGCTTTTTCAAATTAAACATTTCCTTTAATATTATGACATGTTATTCCAATCTCTCTCTTTTTTTATTTCAATTTTAGGTTTTGCAGACTAGCAAACAAAAGTGAAGAGGCTTGCTATTGTGAAAGCTAGGCCAAGACGTTTTCTATCTGTTTAGTAGCCTACTGTTAAGAGTAGCTAGACTTGAAATTGACAAATCTATTGCTGTTTTACTTAGATATTTAAACTGTTCCCAAATGCTTGATATTTTAAGATTAATTAGGTTTGCAGGCATTTTGTCCTTGTTTGCGTTCTATAGTAAGTTGTCAGAAAACCAGAAATGTAGCTTCTAGCAGTGGGATGGGTAAACTAAAATAGCACGTGTAATGCATTTAGTAAAATTGCTCACATTTTAGAGTTGTCCTTCTTGCTTGCACTTGTTTTCTTTGGACTTCTATGTGGAGGGCGTACACTAGTAAGGGAAAACAAACAAAAAAAAATGCAGCATTACTGAGATATTTTGTTATATTCAGAATTCAAAGTCAGTGTTATTTTAAAATTGAATTGCACTGATTTAGAAAAGTGTTGTTATGGTATTGTGCAGAATAATGTGTCTCTGTAAAGGCATATTACACGTCTAGTTTTTTAGTCTCCTAGAACACTTGCAAATATTAATTGGCCATTATATGTTAACAGCTATTTTTTCTGGAAAACACATTTTTTGGATTATTGATTCTAAAGTGAAGGTGGCACTATGGCTTGCTACTCTCGTCTATTATAAAGCCAAAGACATTACTCAGTGTAGGTAAAGTAGCAGGGGAGCAAGAATGGCAGTTAAACAAAGTCTGAAAGATCTCAACAGAGCTGCAATCAGACCCATGTCATAAGATAACATGTATATGTGTGTGTGTGTATATATATATATATATATATATATATATATATATATATATATATATATATATATATATATATATATATATATATATATATATATATATATATGTGTGTGTAATATAATATTACATACACATTTATCTTATGTAGTTATTAATAAATACCTGCGTCTGCCCGTTTTTTTGTTGGTATTTGCACAGGGTTTACTATACGAGTCGATATCCACCCCGTTTCCTGGCTACTCTGACATTGAGTGGGTTGTGAATAAGCTTGTATCTTATAGCACTCTGTTCTTTAATTCTCATTTTGTTATATATTGTTAAATGTATTACCAGTATCGGTATTCTGGGTGTGACATCATTTTCAGCCAATACAAGCCATATGAACTATCTTATCCAAAGAACATTGAAATGGCCGTATCGCATCGGTGTCAATGTCTGCTATATGTGTTGCAGCTTTTAAATGTTCAGTAGCAGATATTGTAGATTGTTGGGTGGAAGTATTTATTTTCTTTTATTACAGGTCCAGTCTATTGAATGTTTACAGAGGTGTCATAACAGATTAAGAAAGAAAAAATAAGCTACAAAGACAGCTCTAATGTTAAGTTTATTTAAAGGATTGGTTTATTAAGATCAAAAAGCCTTGTGCAACTGTTGTGATGGAGCATTATTTTTAAGTGAATCGCCCAGAGAAGGTCTGTGGACTGTGCTAAGTATTTATAGTGAATGTAGCCGTTTTCCAAAACTTGTGTTATTCTAGAGCAGGGATCTCCAACCCTGGCCCTGGTGAGCCCAAACCCTGAAGGTTTTATATGTGTCATAATGGTGAAAGATCTGGAACACGTGTTAATCCTGACTAATTAATTAATTAGAAACTGGTTTGATTAATTAATTGAGTAATTGGTTGGAGTGAAAACCAGAAGGTCCTGTGACTCCCTAGGACCAGAGTTAGAGACCCCTGTTCTAGAGGCATTTAGTGAAAAAGTGTAACTACTGAAGCAGTCATATCATAGCAATATGAGATTGAACCTGTCCATTTATATTGCCTGTTAAATGCAAATTGAATAACATAAATTGCCATATAGGGTTATCAGCCTATTTGTATATTCAGAATGCTCACAATTTTAGCTTCAGGTATAATTCACAGGCAAGCTTCTTGGCCATCACAGGAGGGGAAGGCTGGGAAAATAATGACTGCACAAAAGGGTAGCGTTTTCTGACTGCCTGGGTGATCTCATCATATGTAAGGAATCTGTGCCAAGTAAACACAGGCTGTTTTGATTTTATAATGGATTATCTGTAGATCCCAAAGAGCCTTTTATACATTTTTTAAATTAAAAAAAAAAAAAAAAAAAAAAAGAAAATGTGCTGAAGACTCGTCTCTGGTCTACAGTGAGAAATCTTTGATCTGTCTTAGTGTGACTGCTTCCCAGTGATTCTTTGCTGTGACTGGACACTGTACATGCCCTTTCACTTTGTTATCTGATAAGCCCCCAAAAGGAGCTGTCTCATTTACCAGGTCTGCAGGGAGACTCATCCAAATACTTTTAAAAGCTGCCATTTATTATCACCTTTGCCTGGAATATGCCTGGTGTTTTGTGGGAATTTTTGACTTGCCATGCTAGACTTACAATGCACGGTGCCTGTGTGTTACTATGAGTGTTACTTTCATTTATACAGGGTCTGTTTTTACATCTTTTTATCAGTGTTACCAGGGGGTACTTCATTACATTAATTTTGAAGGGTGGTATTTATTGGTTTTATTATTGGGATTGAGAACAATGTTGTACTTCCTGGCATTTAGCTCTTTCCAGCTGCTTTTTTTTTTTTAAACTGCATTTGGAAATGACAAAGAGATCATGTCAATTAGTACAAAACCAGTGACTGATGTATATTACTTAGTTTTGTGCTGAAAGGCAAGTTAGCAGGGAAGTTATAACTGATTGTTGTCAGCTGGATTCTTGTGGAATTAAAACAAAAAGTCCACATTTTAACAAACCAACATTTCAGTTTTAATTTCTGCTTCGTCAATAACTTTTGCCTAGCAGGTGATGGGACTTTATTGCTAGATCTTCTGATCTCTCAAAATCACAAAGAATATATTCTAGTTGAAGTTTTGTGCAGAAAATATCTTTAATGTATTTGTAAAACATAAAAGCATGAAAGTTGGTCAAGTTCATCTTGTAGAGTCTCAAATAGATTGAGATCTAGCCATTAGGATGGCAATAGAAGAAATGTGCTGTTCAGATCCACCCCTCACCCCATTTGTTGAGAGATAGGGGCAGTGGTTTTCTGCTATTGCCTATTCCCATCAGGAAAGAACTGCATCTGGCATGCTGTTCAGGTATACCTGAAGGCCGAGGTCTGTGCAATCACAAGATCTCAGTTCACTTGAGGTGCTATGGATTGAGTCTGACCCTTGCCTGAGTAAGGACAACTCACTATCACACATTTTGATGCCTTCGAAAATGCACAGACACTCCAACATTTTATGGTATTTGTGGTGCCTTCAAGTTGTTATGGCTGCATGAGATTAATCAACTTGCTAATAATGATGACCACAGGGGTGCTAATTGATTCGCAGGACAATGCCTGTGCATAGCTGAACTGATGATGTGATGTTAGCAGATGTGCTGATTGTATATTTTTAAAACGTTATGAAAGGTAATTATTTATGCACAGCTGGTTGCTTTCCAAATCCTACACGGGTATCTTGTTGCATCTCAATTTGGGTATAAACCGATACTCATCCCTGAACTATGTGTTATCCCCTGCCATGGATGTATAGTAGACGTGTTTTTCTCTATGCAACTAATGCTTCAATGACATATATTGTATGCTATATACTGAGAATTTGTTCATCAAATAGCAGGGAGATGCCATTGCATAGCAGTCGGAGCCACTACCAGTTTTACAAGTCACACCTCAGTAATGGTTATACAGGTACCTAAGATCAATAAAGCTTAAATTGTGGGGGGCATATAGTGTGTACATTTTATGAAGAGTGGTTACAAGACATTTTTCTGCATGCTGTGAATGCAGGTTGTGGAGACCTACTTTTTCATAATATCAAATAACAAATGGACATTGGTTACTCTGTAATTTGTGAAGTTATGGATGAAAGGTGGGAATCTGTTAAAATGACATTCTTTAGTAAAACCTAATAGTGCCATGCTTAGCCAGTTATGATGAAATGGACAAACTCTACTGTATGTTGTATGAAAATCTGGTGGTTTATGGACGCAGCCTCTCAATTCGTATGTAAGAAACGCTTATTTAATTGCATGTGTGTTGTGTGTGTAAATGCGGACTAAAATATCAGTAAGAATTAAATAGCTTAGTGAAGGTTCTAGAAATTTATTTAAGAAAATGTGTTGTGCATGAAACCAGCTTTTGAGGTACTGGACTCATTCATTGAATGGTTTCTTCTAGGAATGCGCCTCTGCGCTTCATTGATTTTATTTAAATTGTTTTAATAGAAAAAAAATGATTAGTTGTGCGACAGCCTTTCTTTTGTCTAAGGTGAAATTTTGGCAGAAGATTTATTAGCTGCTTACTATGTGGACTTTTTTGTGTACTTTTTTGGATTTATGATGAGGTGACCTGAAGGATGCTTGAGCTATGTGTTCTAGGGCTTGCCCTGACTGATAACACCCTTGTTGGTGTGAAAAGTGCGATTTCAGATTATGACAGTTACAGCTTTCTGTTTTGTTTAACTTGTCAGTGGACTTCCTGTAGTGCGTGGAGGGCAGCACCCTGTACAGCTGGACTGCATTCAGTTTCGACTGCCTAGGTTACATTTTTATGGGCAGGTCCGGTCTGGTCCTAATTGATGAGGAGGAGAGGGGAGGGTGGGGGTGTGTGTACTGTTCTGTGTGGCAGTTTCGTATCGTTAGGTTGTCCTAAAAAGCATGTAAGCAGTCACTGCCCCTTTCTTGTCAGAGTCAATCTTAGATGGGAGCTGACAATCAAAGAGGGCAGTGACAGGAGCCAGTGTGAAGAGGCTATTGATTTTTCACTATGGATAGTTTGTACAATGGATAACAGGCGAATGAGGCAGGTATGTCATTATCAATGAGCCTAGTAACAGTAGCCACAACCCTCACTCATTTTTCCTTCACCGTTGACAGAGTGCATGGTCCCGGTGTGATCAATAAATCACTCAACCTCTCAGTGATAAGCATTCGGAAAAGGATTCAGAGGACAGACTCTGTTCTTTTAACTTGTCCAATGCGTACAATTTGTTGTTCATCAAGAGGAGGGCAGTGTCATTATTGCAGGCAAGCCTCTCTCGATTTAGTTTCAACAGAAGTTAAAGGTAAATTCTTATTTGTCAGTTCAGCATTGCAACTTACATATGGAGTTCTGTTTTTCCTTTTTTTCACCTGTTTGCGTGGACCTTCATTATAAAATGCAATTACAGTTTTCAGCCACTGGGGAATTGCATCGTTTTTTGTTTTGTTTAATTTTACACAACAATCGTGCGATAAGGGCAGTTGACTTTTATAACCACCTTGTATTACACAATGTAAAAAACAAATACTTTATTTTTTAAATGCCATTGTTACAGAAAACATCATTTGCCCATTCTGTGTTTTTTTTTTTTTTTTGGCTTTGTCAATAAAACATAACAGTTGACTGGGCAGCGTTTTCTGATGCAGACGTGTAGTTTTCTGTGGCAACTCAAATCTCAACACACATGCAAACAATTAAAACAAATCTTTAAACAAGTTGAAATGAAACAGGAGAGTAAATGTTTTGAGTTTCCTAAAATAAGCTATTGCTATGATTTCTTTAACAATGTTTATGATGTTACGCAGAACAGAAGTCTGAGGCTTGGTCGTGGCATCGCTGCTGAATGTCTTGTGTACAGCTTTTCTTTTTTCTAAATCTGCTAGAATTGAAGCCCCTGTCTGACATCCAAACACAGCAATGACTGTGATGAACGCATTAAAGAAGGTCTCTGTCTTAAATACTTTACTAAGGTTCTCTTAAAATGCTTTCAGCAGTGCTAGGGAGGTCATTGTCATATGGGAAGATGATGTGTTTTACAGTATTCAATCTGAGTAAACATGATGTTTTTATCAAGAAAAAGCAAGTAAAACTGTTATTTGCTCATGGCTTTATTTAGCCTGTGGTGCTGCACGCCAGGTTGAATTATTGTACAGTTCGTTCTTAGATTTATGGTAAAATTGCAAAGAATACATCTCTTTCTGGTAGACTTATTCACTTTCAGCGCATGTTTTTTGCTTGCAGGCATTACATAGTATTCTTTCTTTAACCCTCCTTGTGTGTGCTTTTCAAAAACACTACAGTGGTTTCAAAAGCCACAGCTACATTTCGAAGAGAATGTGAGATTTCGCTAATTGCTTCCAAAGTATTACTGATTTGAATGCTACATTCGAAGGCCAGTGCACACACAGCCTGACACCCTTCTTTAAAATATATGTATTCAATTCTTAAGGATGAAAGGCAGAGCTGAACAGGCTGAACCTTTTCATCTTCTGCTTCATGTGTGAAGCATTTTGTTGCATTTGCAGTCTGGGCGCTGACATGCTTTGTTATTGCAGAAATGTAAAATAAGGCTAGGGGAACGCTGCAAATTAAATTTTCATGAAAGAAAAGCTTAATCAGCAGTGACAGTGTGGGGGAAAGATGATTGCCACTTGGTCATTGTGGGAAAGCACTTAGACTTGGTGTCAGTGCTTCTGCTAATGATGACTAATGTCTTCCTCTGAACAAGTGCATGCTCAAACATGCTGCTGCAGCTTGACGAATGAAGAAACAAGATGGTATTCCGGAGAAGGACAGCAAAAGTTTGCACACAGTAAAACAAAGAGTATTAGGATATGCAACGTATTTTTAGCTGATTATCGAAACGTCTTTTGATGCACTCTCCTTCCACGAAGGAGTGGATAATAAAATTGTCTTTTGACTTGTGTGTTCATTTTTATCATGTTGTTATTTGCCAGGTGTGAAAATAACCTTGGCTAAATGCAGTGATATTGATAGAACATTGGGCATGCAAGATTAAAAATAAATAAATAAAAAAATAAACAAGGTTTCTCCGTTTTTAGGAGAGAATTTCACAAATATTTACCCCTTCAGTGTTTTTGAAGAAGTAAAATTGTGTAAATGGAATTTCTTGGTCTAATCTGGTAGATTACAAGGGTTAAAAATTACCAAATTGCAAACCAAAATGTATGTCAAATCTCAGTGGGAAAACAATATATAAAGTTTTCACAATTTTGTTAATGTGTGTGTGTCTATGTAAGCAATAAGGCACAACGGGGTGTGTGATATACACTCATATCACCACGCCCCGCGTGCATTGCAGGTCACAAAGCAAAGCTCAAACTATTTTTTAGCCTTTTCCATATAACTTTTTTTTTTTTTTTTATAAAACCAAAAATTATTGCATGAATACATTTTTTAATTTTATTCTTTAAAATAGATGTTGAATAGAACATTGCCATTAAAATTGCAGTTTTTCTGTATTTGATTTGTTATACTACTTCTTGGTTTGTTCATTACATTTTAGTTAAAATATTAATGGCCATTTTCACCATGAAACAGCACAAACGAGTCGGCCTTTAAATCACACAGAACCTTCCTCACAAGACCTGCGACAGTATCAGGTGACAGTGTTGTTTTTTAATTTTAAATTTAATATTGGCCTTTGTTATGCGGGGCAAGGAGGTATGGTTACCAGATGTGTTCTACCACTTCACAGTGGCGAGAACGACGCAATTTGCATTATAGAATACCTGTACTTATCAAACTGACTGCAGTTTACGGCTGGACAACGTGGAGAACTACTGGGCCCATGTTAAGAAACAATTTAAAACAATGCAGGGCACAGCAGAAGAGATGATACCACTGTATCTGGACTCATTTATCTGGAGAGAAAGGTACAGCAGGAATTGTCGAGATGCAGTTATAAATCTGTCAGATGCACAGTTGCGCAGGGGGTGGGACCACAGTGTTGCCAGATTGCATGGGTTCACGCCCAATTGGGCTTGTATTTTTTGCATTGTGCATGAAACAATGGCCTGGTACCTAATTTTTGGGCTAGTTTTGGGCATTTGTGTGGGTATTACATTTGGATATATTTTGAATAGTTTTAAAGTATTAGCAATATTTTTAAGCAAAATACTAAGCTATGTGATACACAACCCTTAGTGTTTACAACACTGTTGCTAAACGTTGTAAAAGTAACACGCATCAATATCTGTGATATGACGTACATTCCATTATTGGGTAGCGTATTTCTTTGGGCTACAAACGGAGCACTTTCTAAAAAGCATAATCTGGTAACAAGCATTATTGCAAATGAGAATTGCAAAAAGGGATTACTTGATTTAAAGAAAAGTAATGGTTGATTTGATTTTGTATTTCAGGTGAACGTTTAGTAATTGTCAGGGATCCTCGTTTTCCGCAATACAAAAACCGATATTCTCCAATCTAAAAATAAATAAATAAGTAAAAATCAAATAAATTATTCCACAATTAAAATGTCTGAAATTGAATTCTAGTGGTGCATTGATATCTACCAGTGATTTGACCCTTTTTGAAAAGAAGTGCTGACCCGTGGTGATATGCTGTACTATCAACACCTCCATATGACCTGTTTTGACCAATCAAGATATAGTATTTAAAATACCCTTATATATTATATATATATATATATATATATATATATATATATATATATATATATAGATATAATATATATATATATATATATATATATATTTATTTATTTACCCATGGAGGACTTTTATCTTTTTACATCTCTCCCTATAAGGATTTAGTTCCTTCTTTTCTGGGGTGTGGAGCTGCTGTCATGAGAGTACAGGTCAGCCATACTCACCTTGCTGAGACTAACAGGAAGATTGGTTGCATAGCTAGCAGGAGTCCGTCAGTCAAGCGCTTGCATGTTTGTTATGTTTTGACAAAGTCGGTAATTCCTTAAATTAAACAAGGCTTCTCAGTAGGTAGTCTTAAGTGGTATTATCACAAGTGAGTGAGTGTGTGTTTGTTTGTTTTAGTTTTTTTTAAGTAGTTTGTCAAGGAGGTGGAGTGTGCCTCATGGCTTACAGTTCATGTCCAGAGGCACTAGTCTGTTAAAAGGATATTAATGTGTAAAAACTTCAATTTCACGGTGCTGTCAATATTGGCCCCTAGAGAACAGCCAGTGCATTACAGAATTAACACTTGATAGTGTGCTATAGTAAATCATATACAATTTTTATGGCTCGCATGGTTGCCTCGTGTATCACTTACGGAGAATACTTTGGTGTTCAGGTAGTCTTATTTACCTTTTTAATATAAATGAATTGTAACAGAAATTCTTCAAATACCTGTTACATATATACTATGAAGCGTATCATCAGAGTTAATAATAGCAATAAGAATACTACAATGTTTATAATCTTAGCTACATTAGTTCTTGGATGAGTAAACAGGTAAATCCTAAGTAACTTAAATGAACATTAAGCAATGTGTGAATATTCTAAAACCTCTAGATGTGTGGAAGCTGAAAAATGAAACGGTTGTTTCCAGTAGTGCATTCACAGCGAATGCATTCTCTTCTGTGTTCTTATAGTAATTATGACCAATGAACTGTCCAGTCTGGAAGAAATAGCACATCCATAAAGACAGAGGCCACTCAGTTGTGACTTTCTTATGGTTCACAGGGATTAAAGGGTTTCAGAATCCTGGTTTTTAAGTAAAGTGACATTGTGGTACCAACAAATACCTTATTAATGTTGGGTAGAAAAGAGTTGCTGTTTACTGAAATGTTCTGCTGTTGTGAAATTTTGCTTGAGGGGGGTAAAATTTTAGAAAGGGTGTATACAGTAGTGGGACCAGAGTAAGGGCGACTATGTAAAAAGGCGGATAAATGAATCCTGTTTTAAGTACCATTATACACCGCTATAACTATTACTGTATTCACAGTTATTGTTTTGAGGTTTAGCTTTTATTAGGGAGCTCCCCTAAATCCCTTGTTTAGAAAGATACAGGGTATTAATGCTTGTGATAGAGTAGCCATGTGGGTGCGTGCATTCGCTGCTGAATTGATACACCCCACAGATGAACAGGATTTATTTACATATCAACACGCTGAACTCACATGACACTATCAGCAATGGCAGCGCACATGGTACATACAACACAGATTACACACACTTTGGTGTCTACAAGCTCTTAACTGATCTTCTATGTTCAATAATAAACGAACATAGATGAAGATATTGATCATGGCGGATACATGACAGATTACTGTACTTTTTATAATTGAGATATTTTTTAAATAACTAAATAAATTATTTAAAAAAATCTACACAATCAAAAAATGAACATTTGCCCAATAAGTCAGTAACAACTCCTCTTGGAAACCAATTTAAGTTTGTCCAAGCAGCTTGAGATGGAAGTGCTTCTGATTGGCCTGTTTTCAGTCCAGACGTTTTCTCAACACCAACAACCATCCTTATGTCTGTGAAACCTACTTCTAAGCAAATCAGAAACAGAAATACATCACCGACTATGGTCTGTAATGCTTTGGTAAAAAAAACTAAGGAAACCTCTTATAACTTGCTACATTGGCTGTAAATGGCAAATTTGTTTCGTCTTTTTCGTCTATATATATATATATAATATATTAGTCACAAGCCAAAGTGTGTACTGCTATTCCACCAATTTAAAGTTTACACCACTCTTTTATTTAAATTGTCTATTTTCTGTAAAAAAAAAAGAAATAAAATAACAAAAAAACCAATTGTATTGTTACATACTTGTTTTGTAACATTAACTGACATTTTTCACGTTTCAGGGGAAAAAAAAAGTAGGCTACAGCGAAAGGAGTTTTGCATGTCTAAGTTTTAACTTAAATGCATTTTAAATGCAGTAAAAACAAATCAGTGTTGTAGCAGTTTGATTTTCTTTCTCTTTTTAAGTGTTTTTTTAGTGTTGTTAATTGTGTTGTTTTTTTGTTTGTTTTTTAACCAATTTATCATCTAGTCCTAATCCTCAGTGATTTGTTCCTCAAAACTCTGTGCTCGATTTTAACCATTTTTATGTAAACATTAAGCTAGCTTTCTGACATTACCAGATATTTCATCACAAACAGTTCTACGCCAGATTGTCACAATCAAGAGAGCGGCAAACAACAGTTTACAGGCAAGGGTCTCTTATCGACAGCTGCACCTGCACTAACCTGAGCGTTTGAAATGGAAGTATCGTCACACTCTCATGCTGTTAATAACATTCTGAACTACTAGGGGTGGGACGTGACCAGGCGTGCCCCCCTATGCGTCATCACTGAGCGTGACCAAATAGCTTGATTTTTGTTTCATCACTCCACAAAACCTTTGACCAGAACTCGTATCCATCATTCAACTGCTGTTTTGCAAACTTTAAGCGGTTGTCTTTGTGACGTTTTCCTTAGAGTGGCTTTTTCCTTGGCATGCGACCATTGAGACCTTCACCATGCAATACTTAACCTATGGTTGAAATGGAAACCCCAGTCCCACTTGCAGCCAGTTCACTTTGAATATCTTTGGCAGTCCATCTTGAATTGTTATTAACCTGTCTCAATTCTTCTACTTGTTCTTGGTGAAAGAACCTTCTTTCTTCGTGACCGAGGGAGCTTTGTGACAGTACCATGAGTCTTGTACTACTTGATAATCGAAACAGTAATTGAAATTGGGACACTCAAATGCTTGGAAATCTTCTTGTATCCTTCTCCAGTTTTATGACAATAAATCATTTTCTGCCTAAGGTCTTCAGATAGGTCTTTACGTTTTTCCCATATTGACTTATTGGTAATGACAGCAATCATTCTATGCCTAACCCTTTTATACTCTTAAGAATGTTCACCTACAATCCAGCATTTTCTAGTCTTTTCTAGAATGAGGTTCTGCATTAGCAAATTGACATTTCTAGCACCTTGTAGACAGTATCTCAAGGGGTATGAATGCCTTTTAATTAGCATTTTTGGAGTTTTGCAAAAAAATATGCTTAAATAAATAATTGTAGACTATTTCTTGTAACTTGTTTTCCTTATCCACAAGAGCAAAACTTTTGCTACAAAAGATTTTTCATATAATTTTTGTTTTCATTAAATGTGTAGAAATTATACATTTCCATTGTGGTATGTAAACTTTTAACTACAAGTGTGTGTGTGTGTGTGTGTGTATATAATATATATATATATATATATATATATATATATATATATATATATATATATATATATATATATATATATATATATAATTTTTTTTTTTTTTTTCAACACTTTCCTGTATTGCAGGCAGCAGGAATTTGCTTGCGCTTTCTTTTCATCGGTTAATGAATTATTGTTTCTCAAATACCAACCAGTCTTGTTTCTTATCTCTTATACCCTGTTCACACCGCCCAATCATGATGTTTTGGGAATGGTAATCAAGAGTATTCGACTATATGCTCATTGCGCATTACTTGGATGGTGTGAATAGGGTGTTGATAATAGTGAAAATGTATAACTACGTTACGATAATCACAAAATCTGAATTAGAGGTTGAAGAAGTGTGACGAAGCGTATTACCTACTGCTTGGAATGTATATCTCTGATGAAAGGGATACAGTGGAGACAGGCTATATGTACATGTATCTGGAGAACCGCATATTAATGTATGAATCTTTTAAACCTTGAGTCTGGAGTATAAGGAGTAAGTCCTGTCAGCCTATCCATATGTTGCACTTACATTATTTCATGTACATATGATATTGGTAGCTCTAATTTTGTATGTATCGCCATGAAGTAGGTGTATATTACTAGCATACTAACATTTAACATTTTTTAAAACTATTTGAACACTGTGGGTATTCAAAGCTTTGCCTGGTAATCATTACAAATTTACATGCTACAAAATGGCTGTCAGGTTTTTGAAATAAGAGATTTGTTTGGTTCACTTTAAATGTGCCACTTTTTTTCTGGCCTATGCTCAGATTAATTATGCTAATGACAAAATGTAAACAGCATGTTTTGAAAGTTGACGGTTGAAAATTGTAATACAGACAGACACTTGAAAAAAACTAAAATAACGAGTGAAAATATGTATTCAAATAAATCACTGTGTATTATTTAATTCTGTCATTTAAAAAAATCTATCTATATATATATTTTTTTGAAGCTGTAATTGAAGCTGCTGGTATCTGTGAAATGTATTCTTAAATATATCCTGTCATTTTGTAAATATATAGAAACGCAAACATTCACTAGGACCATTTACAACTATAACAATATCATCCCTTGTCTTCAAACTGTTTCCTCTGTTTTCCAATTGAAATTTGAATGGCCTGCTATATCTAATAGTAGTTTAAGTAACATTATTGAGTAACTTCTCATTACACAGGGCAACGGCAGAAAAAAAAAAAGTTAGTTGTTGTTAATTTAAAACAGTCCATTAGGTGTTTAATAGAAGTACGGAGAATTGGTTAGGCAGCACATTTGTTGTTGATAAGAAGAAAAAAAGCATTTAGGATGTTTTTAAGGTTTTACAGCTGATAGATTCAGCATGTGTCTTGTGATTTTACTACCAAGTTTAATGGTCAAGCTTATCCCTTTCCCTTTTAGCACAGATTAGGGCATTCTCAGTAAAAATGCTAATAAGCAAGTGATCCAGCTGAAAAAAAAGGCTGCCTTAATCCCACATGTTTTCACAAATATTTGGCATCTCCTAGTGGATAGCTTTCTTGGTGCGAAAAAATAAATGTAGTTACTTATGTGGTACAATTTTATTTGAATTACTTTGTATTTTACTGCTGAAGTGTTGAAGTCTGATCTGCAGAGTATATGTAAGAAAGTTTCCTGTTTAAGGAAACAATTCATTACATGTCTGGGATCTGATGGGTTCAGTTATTTCACCTTTCAAGCCCTGAATCCCTGTGGATTTTCTTTCAGGAACACCTTTCTGCTCTTAGTCTTCAACACTGCAGCCATATTGAGTGAATGGGGTCTATTTTATATATGTTTTTTTTACCCCACCCCAATCCAATCCAATTAAGGCTCCAATAATAGGCGGATTAGGGAAAGTTTACGTCTTGGCACTCCTGCAACTCCCCCAACTTCGATTGCAAAAGGGAGCAAGGGAAAACAGAGAAAATTAAGGAGATAATGGTCAGTAATCTTAACTTGTCTGATGTTTGCGATGCTCACAATGCAGCGGAGGTTAACAAAAAAGGGGGAACAATACTTCAGAGTCTTTAACCACTTTGCAGCAAAACTTCAGCTGTCTCTTCAATTTTGTCTGTGGTCCTCATTGTTTGTGTTTTACATAAATGTAGCTCAGTCTTTCACTTCAAATCCAACTGAGTTCAGTTGACTAAATTGTGTACTGATGTAACCTGTGTACAAAAAAGTACTAAAACAGTTCACTTTGTCTTTCTCTGTTAATTTATCTATTTTTTATTGTGCTATAATGATTTATTTATTTAACGCTAAACTCTGCCTCCAGTAATTCTTCCTAAGATTTTACAATTTAATCGTTGCGTTTCACATGTACCCAAGTTCCCACTTTATTTTAATAATGTGTGTTCCTCTGTATTAGTAAATTGCCAGTTTTAAAGTGTTGCACACTGTTCAGATCACAAGTATAAGGGCAGATTGAGTCTACCCAATTTGCATATGTCTGACAAATTTCACGGTCATCTTCTCCTCACTTATGTCACCTTTATCCTGCTTTTATTCTGATTTATCCAAAAGTAGCTAGCATTGCCCTTATAGACCCAAAGGTTAAAACGCCTTGAGTCTAAACTTTAGGGAGAAAGAATGCTTGCATTCACATTTTGGGGGGGAGGGAGCCGGTGGCTGCTGTGTCCCTATATGTGGGTAATAAGTTAAAATCCAATTTCATCCTATTCAGGAGCTCTTTCTAACAACTTTGTGGCTCACTTTTTTTAAAAATTATTTATTGCGCAAAACAAATAAAAGGAGCCCTAGTTTGTTACCTTATTATTAGTGAGGTCTCTCCAGAGCCTTTTCTTCTTTCCATAACGCAATGGGTTCTGGTGGGCTAAATGTTTAATAAGTCAATGCATTAAATGCTTCGCTTCTCTTCCAATTAACCCCAAGACCACTCTAGCATTTTTGTAAATCCGCAAAAGACTTTTGTTAGGACTTTAAAGGCTAAGCTGCAAGCAAGCTGCAGGGGAACAAAACAAAAAAGGATTTAATCCTTATTAGGGTAAATTCAGACTAAATGTCCCAAAAGATTTTTTGAACAGGACAACTGCGAATGAAAGATTTTCTTCTTTTAGATCCCTGTTTTAGTTAAACTTTCATTTACATTTTTTTTAATGAATGAAAAAAAAAACATTTGATATAAAGTCCATCTTTTTAAACTTTATTTATGCATTAGTTATGATTATCCTTTCATTTTATGAGAAACATTGCATACATATAACATTTTTTCTGTAATGTCAAAGCTTTATTTCACGTCTTTTGATTTAGTGCCAGTTTGACGTAGGCAACTGTCATAATGTTTCGTAACAGTAGTTGTCAAGATTCCTTTATTAAATCTGAGAAACCAGGTCTTTCATGAAGTCTTAAAAATATTTAATTAAAATGATATATGTTGAGATTTTGTATTTTGAATACAAGTGCCATTCTTTGTACCTTGGAAAACACAACCTATTTTTTTTTTCCACAAATCTTCTTGGAGGGGGAAACAGTGCTATTCTCATGTGTCATTTAAACCACTCAACTCTTCCCCTCGAGATCCAATCAAGTACAGGTTTTTACTCCAAGCAGGTTCTGATGTAGTTCATTGAAGTGGCTAAGAGACAGTTAACTAATATAGGACCTTGTTTGCTATAGAGACCAGGACTGGAATGGATCTCGATGGCCAGTGTTGAGTACCACTGATTTAAACCAACAACAAATCCGTGTTAATTGGCTACAGAATGTGCACAAGAGGAGCTCTGCTCTGGTGCTTATGTCACTGTTTCTACAAGCTGATTTTGGCAACACTGGAGCAGACCTAGGCCACACTGGTGCTAGTGCTCATTAGGCAGCAGCTTTATCTGAATCCTCATTAATTTGATGAACTCATTTACTGATGGGGGTTGACATCTGAGTGCAAGAGCAGAAAAGGGATGCAAAGCAACGTGTAGTTTTTAAGGAGCATTTCATTCACAAAGGAAAACGCTCTATGTGGCACAGCCTTCATATTTATTAGCAATTTGTGAATCTAAGATCCTGTGGTGTTCCGCTGCCTTTTCTACTTCTGACCCTACCTTGAATAACTTATAGTAAAATATACATCCTCCCCAGTTAAATTCCACACAATAGCCAAGTGTCTCTTTGCACCTTACTTACTACAGCACAGACATGGTGCACTAAATCAGTACGTCTTGGATACACATTGGTGTAATGTTGTGCTTGTTTTTTTGGTGTGTTTTCTTTTGGGGTTGGCATTTTGAAGGTGTCTGTTTCTTTTATAGCAGGTGAAATTGCTGGCCAGGGCTGCACATGATAGTGCTACTGCTGTAGGACATCCTGTGTTTGGCAGGCAGTGTATGTACAGGACAATATAACAATATGGTGCACTGTCACAGTATGGATACTTGGATGTATATCCATGCTGTAGTGGATCCACAAATTACCTGCAAAGTTGTGAGGTGGTGGTAGCTTATCCCTTTCTGTAACATTAAAGTTGCCCCAGATTTTTGTGATCAAAATATTAAATGAAAATTATTTATTCGCTTTAAGATAATTTCTACTTAAGACAATGCCAGTATATTTAGTTAAGCTACTGGTGTGGCTCATCTCTGCAAGCTTCCCATCTGAAGTGCTTCAGAAAATCTGTTGATGCACTGCCAATATATCCCATACATTGCTCTTCACCACTACTGAAAATTAGATTTAAAAGAAACTAATACTAATCGCCCAAAAATAAAGGTCAGCTGGTGAATGCCCATTTAAATTTAATTGAACTCCGCTACACTCATGTAGATTTGTATGGATTACTGCGTATTTTTAACTCCTGGCCTTGTTTGTATTGTGACATTTAGGCCTTTTTGTATTTATTCATTCCTTTATTGTCAATATTCTCAGTAATTTCCACTGTGATTTAAAGAATCAGTGTTTATATATATATATATATATATATAGATATAGATATATATCCGATTATTATAGGCAAGGTCTTAAGTACTTTTTTCAAATTTCTGTTTTTTTTTTTTTTTTTTTTTTTTTTTTTTTTTTAATAAATAAATAAACAGATGAAGGCATTGTGAAATGTAATTGAAGAATACCCAACTGACTAAAACAAACTAGTCAGTGCCATAAATGTAAAAAGATAAATGCCGTATTGTACAGGATTTACTGTTGGGCAGACGAGCTGTCTGTGGGTTTAGGATGATAAGACTCTTATGTTATTGCTCTCTAATAAAAACAAACCAGTGTTTTTGCTTAACAGATTGAACAGCTCTTACATAAATGTACATAATAAGCAAACATTAGA
The DNA here is from genome assembly GCF_017654505.1 of Polyodon spathula. Classification (NCBI taxonomy): domain Eukaryota; kingdom Metazoa; phylum Chordata; class Actinopteri; order Acipenseriformes; family Polyodontidae; genus Polyodon; species Polyodon spathula. The sequence continues at coordinate 67,549,869 of NC_054534.1, read as the reverse complement.
ATGCTTAATTTTAAATGTCACCGTTTACGTCGCCTGCTTTTTGCCCCCTATAAAGATGCTCATTTTGAGTTTGGTTTAATATGCTTTTGCCTTTGGAGGAAAATTAGGTGATTGAAGTTCAATTTGTATCCTGTTATTTACCATTTCCGCATGACTAGATGAGTAAAAGGATAATGGATGAGGGTTTTATTATTACCTTTCTGCTGAAATGAAGTGTTATAAAAGATAAGGTGAATAGATTAATGAGCATAAGGGAAAGGGGTAATCAATCAAACAGGAGACGAGATGACAATACTCTAAACTTAATAGATTTCAAAGTAAAAACCTATAGACTTATCAGTGCAGACATTCTGCTTTGGTGAAGGGCCAGAGACAACAAAATCCCTCTCCCTCCCCCCCTTAACGTTTCTCTGTCTGTATGCGTATGTGTAAGTGTTGGTGTATACCTAGGTTAGACACATATTGCTGCTGTTATCTGTTGCACGATTTAATTAAAAAAATATTTTAAAAAGAAGGCATGTTATTCACTATATGAATGAGTGATAATAGAAACCAGTGTTCCTATAATGTAACATGCCCAGTACTGTTTTATTCCTAAAAAATTGTGATGCTGATATTTTTATTCTTATTATTTAGGGGTTATTTTAAAAACGTTACTTTAGTATTGATTTGCCTATGAATAACAAAGAACATCCTCCATAAAGGTTGATATTCTGCATCAAGCAGTGCCTGTATGGCAGCTTAGCATCTGCATGCATGCTGCCTTGTTCCCTTTTCTGCAAATCTGGTGCATTCATTCATTAACCCACTATCATCCAAGGCCTGTGAGTTCAAATCCCAGTATAATTGAAGGTGGCATCAATTTACTAAGTATCTGGTCTCGATCTAAAAAGCAACAGTGTTGATCACCTTGGAGCCAGGGAAGTGAAGTAAAATGTTCGTGTCTGATGGTGGTTGTAAGATTGGGGATTGATTAAAACATACTACTTGTACCATTTAGTCCACTTGCATCGGTAACAGTATATGTTTAATTCCGCACGCTAGGCATTCTATGTCTGGACTTCCGAAAGCACCAAATGAAAAACAATGAAAAAACCACATACATACAAGAGTCCGTCACGTATCCGACTGTGGTGGGACCAGAGTAAGGTTGGATAAATGAATCAGATTTGAAATACCGTTATACACAGTATGTAACAATTACTATATTCACACAATTATTATTTTGAGATTCAGCTTTCATTAGGAAGATACCCTAAATCCATTGTTTAGAAAGATACAGGGTATTAATGCTTGTGACAGGGTAGCCATCTGCCATGTGGGTGTGTGCATTCGCTGCTGAATTATAGGCACGAGATCGAGACAGAGGTTGAAGTCAATACGCCCCGCAGGCGAACAGATTTTATTTATATATCAACACACTGAACAGCTCACATGACACTACCAGCAATGGTTGTACATGGAGTACATACAACACAGTGTGCGAAAACTTTGTTGGGTTCTACAATCTCGACTAATCTTCTCTGTTCAATAATAAACAAGCTCCTGCTTTCAGCAGTTTATCCAACTCGGTGCCCAGCTCTGGTTCTCTCTCTCTCCTTCTCTCTCTCTCTCTCTCCATCTCTACTATTTCTGGCTCCTGTCCTACTGTATAATTTAGTGTTGGATATTCTACACGGTAGTAAAGTGGATAGGTTTATGAAAAAAAAAAACACTTGGGTGACAGATAAATGGTTAGGGTGGTTGTGTGTCGGATGGACACACTGGTGCTGATAAAGTGTTGGATTGTCATTACTGGGGTACTTTGCTCTTTGGGCGAACGGTTCAGTCTCCATGCCAACCCAGTCTTTGGCATTGTATATTGTGTGGTGTGCTTAGTTTATAATGTGGACTGCTGCCCACGAAGACCACCAAACTCATTCATTTGTGACCCTTGAGCCAGATTGAAATCCAGTTAAAGCATTGATCCGCTGCTCTGTGTAGTACCAAATCCTAAAAAAGTCTACATTTGCATTAGCTTTCACTCATAGCCCTGTGACCGCACCTCAATCCTGACCTGAACACCAGCAACCTGTTAGCTGTTAGTCCTGGGATTGACAATGGTGCCAAATTGTTTTGTGTCTTTGTGATGTAGTCAAATGTACAATGGCCATATATTACAGTAAAACAAACCACAAAAAGGATATCGACCATAATGATTTATTTTACAAATAACTATGGGGCTACTAAATATTGCTTAAGTGTCAGACACTAGTATAGGTTTTTCCCTATTGTGAATTCTTTACACTTCAGGATCACTGAGGTGCATCAGTCCAGTACAAATATTATATACAAAATAAGAATTTCAGACTGTCATAAATCTGTCTGTGCTGAGCAGTGCCAAATAAAATAGATCTACCCGTCAAGAGTGACATCAATTTGCCAGTCGGTGCATGTATCAAAGAGTGTTCTTATGGGAGCCTCTGAAAATATCAATATCGTTGGTTAATATAAATTAAATTAATTTTTAAAGCTGGGCTAAAGGTTGACACCTGAAAAATTGCATTACTTTGCAGAATAGAAATCTCTGTCTTCTAGTGAAATTTCAAGTCAAGAGGCCAAGTCATTTTCACAATCTTCAATGGAAGCAGTGAAATATGAACTTCATTGTCAGCCGGGCTTAAAGCGATAAGGTAAAATGAGTTGATATATCATTTGCTTGGAGTTTATTATCCCCATCAGTGATTGCAAGGGAAAAGCAGAAGAGGTTGAGGTTTTGTTTTTGTTTTTTCATGCAATTAATGCATAGTGGCTTGACAGAAATGTTGAAAGGGTTTGTTTTTATGGACTTTTTTGTTAATTCTGCATTATTATCTAAGAAAATTTGCGTCTGTGGTTAGCAAATACATGTGTTATGTTAAGTATCCCTGTGAGGGAGCTTATTTGCTTGTCTATCCACTGCCGACACAGCTATTTCAACTGTTAGAATCGCCTAAACCATTTGTGATACCAACCTCATATGTTCGGTCTTATGAAAACATCTTGGGCTAAATTTAATCGTACACTTCACTGTGATATGTAACATAAGATGGTTGCCATATTGAGTGTCTTTTTGATTTCCATTTGATAAATAGCTACACTTTCAGATACTGTATTTGCCTCATTCAGGTATATTCTATGATTCTAGGCCAAGTTTGGTAATGTGAAAAAATGAACTCTTCTATAGCATTGGATTTTACAAAGCTCCCTCTGCCCACTGCCAAAGCCTCATACTTAGGCTTAGTTAGGCTTAGGGTAACCCTAACGTTAAGCTTGATTATCTTAATATTAGGTACACAGCTACATTCTACAGGGTTAAAAACTAACAATACTGTGGTGCTAGTCCTGATGTAAACTTACTAGCCCTGATGTGAAATGCCTACGCTGGAATCAACAACAACAGTTGGGGTCCCTAAAAAAGAGGCTTACATTTCCCAAAAAATCTAACACCGTTTTATAAATTTTGCCTTTTTTTTTTTTTTTTTTTTTTAAATGAACAAAGGCACCTTAGTACAGATCGATCAATCACCTGTTTGCAACTCTACTAAAGCATTAAGGTACGACAGGGGAGTGGGTTAACATGAGAACCACATATTTATGGGTTGATTCAGTTCTGTTTCTGTTGCCGTTTTTCTTTTCAAGTAAAGTTAATTATTGGTACCGGTACTTTGTCAGATTCAGGAAATTGATCTTCATAGTATTCATCAAATTTTGTTCCACTAAAAAGATCAAATTTTGATTCTGAGTCGTCCTGTTATGTTTAATAATAATTTAAAGATATTAAATGTTGTAGAATAATGGCGTATGAATTTAAATTCCAAGCTTTTGGTGATGCGTTTGCGTTGAAAGGTTGTGTGGGATTAATGTATAGCTGATAGACCACAGCTAACCAATCAGGAAGCAGGATTTTTCTAAGCAGGTTTATAATGAGCTGTACTGTGTGCTGAGAAACTGACACACCAGACGGGATGACAAAGGAAAAAAATTATCTCGGCAGTGTCACCTTGACGACCATGAAGCTCCGTCTGAAATTGACACAGAGGACACAAATAAAATGTTTATTTTATTGTTACTTACATGTGTTGTTGTTTACAGAACTGCTGGGTGGTTTGTGTCGGTTACAGCCTATAAGTGATTCATTAACTATGAATTACTACCTACAGTAATTAATGTACTCAGAGGGAAACAGAGAACTTTTCAAGAAAGCTGGGAGAATTTGTATCAGTGGATTTGTATATGTGAAGGCTCGCCTACTGATTTGTCAAAGCCGCCAGTGAATGTTTTACTTTTTAAACGCTGCAATAACAGTTCTGATTGTGAAGCATCCACACTATAATTTGGCAGAACAGAACTATGCGGGACCTTATTTTTGCTTGAGCCTCGGAGCACTCACGGAATCGCAGCCTATGCACCTATTATCAATGATTTTAAATCCTGGTTTTCAAACGAACTAATTATCACTCACAAGAGTGACCAGAATTATTCTGGGCTTAAAAGGCATGTCATATGCAGACAGGCTAAAAGAATTGAATTTGTTCAGTCTTGAACAAAGAAGACTACGTGGCGACCTAATTCAAGCATTCAAAATTCTAAAAGGTGTTGACAGTGTCGACCCAAGGGACTGTTTCAGCCTGAAAAAAGAAACAAGGACCAGGGGTCACAAATGGAGATTAGACAAAGGGGCATTCAGAACAGAAAATAGGAGACACTTTTTTACACAGAGAATTGTGAGGGTCTGGAATCAACTTCCCAGTAATGTTGTTGAAGCTGACACCCTGGGATCCTTCAAGAAGCTGCTTGATGAGATTCTGGGATCAATAAGCTACTAACAACCAAACAAGCAAGATGGGCCGAATGGCCTCCTCTCGTTTGTAAACTTTCTTATGTTCTTAAGTACCGTATTGGTATAAGAAAAATATGTTTTAAAAAAAAAAAGTTATTTCAGCTTCCAGTCACTTAAAATACGCTGATGATAATGTAAACAACCCCAAGCTACAGACAGTGAGTCCCAAACTTTAAAGGTGTTACCTTTGTTTATAGGTAAGAACTCAGCTTTATTATGAATATATTGTGTTATGTTTCAAGCAACATATTACAATAATGTTCATTATGGTAATTGTTTATTTTATTAATTAAGATGTTTAGTAAAACATGGTATATTTTTAGTACAGTACTTTTAGTTTCAGTACAGAAAGCTGGTATTTCAGGTTTCCCTGGATGTTTGGAGCACATCAGTGCGATCTGGCAGCAAATTCAAACAGCTCCATGTGACATGCCTAGATTTAGCTAATGCATATAGTTCAGTACCACATAAGCTTCTTTGGGGAGCATTTGATTTTTTCAGTGTACCAAGCACAATAACAAACTTAGTGAAAGCCTACTTCAGAGATTTGCAATTTTGTTTTTCAACTTCAGAGTTAACCACTACCTGGCACCATTTCTCCACTGGCTTTTACCATGGCAATGGAAATAATTATTAGGGCGTGAAAATGGGAGGAGAACTCTTGGCTTCTGGAATGCAACTGCTACCAATTAGAGCACACATGGAAGACATGACAATCATGACTACAACAATAGCCTGCACTAATTGGTTATTGGGCAAACTAATCAATAACATTGAATGGGCATGAATGCAATTCAAGCCCACTAAATCAAAGACCATCTCTATAATTAAAGTACTGTAGAGTAGTGGATAACAGGTTCTACATTAATGGTAAGGCAGTACTAACAGTGTCTGAGAAGCCTGTGAAAAGTCTTGGGAGATGGTATGATGGGGACCTAAAGGACAAAGTTCTTGTGGGAGAAGTGAGACAGCAAGCAGTGCAAGGGTCGAAAAGCATAGACAGCAGCGCTTTACCGGGCAAACATAAACTAATTTCAGTTTGGCTTCTGCCAAGACTTATGTGGCCCCTCACTGTATATGAGTTTTCCTTGACAGCAGCAGAAGAAGCTGTAATCCGTTCATACGTCAGGAAATGGTTAGGAGTTCCACATTGCCTCAGCAGAGTGGGACTGTATGGAAAAGGGATATTGCAGCTGCCGGTCTCAACTCTGAGGAGTTTAAGTGCGCCAAGGTTCGAACTTATCTGAAATAGCAGAGAGGAGCAGCAGCTGGCTCTGGTTGAGACGAAAAGATTCTGGTTGGGGACCTCAAGCATTGTAGAAAGAAAGCAAAGCCAGTGTATAGGAAGATAAGTAAGCTAGGCTTAGTTGAGTGGGGGACGGAAGTGGGTGATGCTGGGATGCTAGTCGAGTCCTGTTAAGGTGTTGTGGGCTAGTCGACAAAACACCAAGGATGGAAGGTGCCCACTTGAAGACCCCAGAGAAGTACTACTCAGCTCAGTCCTGACGGTTGTCATGGCGTTGCTCTAGGGAGGCTGCACAGTGCTTGATCCCTGGAGTGAGCATTGCAGCCATTGTGTGTGCTAATGCGCCAGGGAGGCAGAATAGCCTGATCTCTGGTGCCAGCAGTACACTTCAGCCATCAACACCAGGCAGAAAGATATCAACATCATCAGATGGAAGGAAATGCAGATGGATCACATTAGTTTACAGTAAAATAAGCTATGTCTTAGCTGGTGCTTATCTTGGGGAGAGCTGAATCCAATATCAGCATGAAGTTTTCACGCCTACTCTCATGTAATGGAAATCATAGAGAGAGTTCGATAATAATTATTTCCGTTTAAGCCATCGCTTGCTGTTTTTGCCATTGTGTAGGATTTGTGTGTTTAATCCCAAATAAGTGAGTTGTGGCTCTTAAATTTTGCTTTACTATAACAATGAATGTGCATGTTTTTAAATCAACCCTCATACATAGTTAGAGATTTAAAATGAAATGTTGAACAGTGGTACTTTTTGAACAGTTCCCAGCTGTGGGAGGAAGTACATTACCAGAATTTACACGTGCAATGCAGAGCATTCTCTCTATCCATTGCTATTGTAAGAAGGAAAAAAAAATCAGATGGAATTAGGAAATCACATGATTTCGCTTCACACAGGAATTATATCCAGTGCTGGGTTTTAACATACATAGTATTGTAGTTCTGAAAAACATACAGGGAATAATATAAAAATGAATTAATTGTATTACAAAAAATAATGGAACCTAAACACATCGATTTTGTTTTTTTCCTTATTCCACTTATTTCAACAGCAAGTTTATATATATATATATATATATATATATATATATATATATATATATATAGATATATATATATATATATATATATATATAAAAATTATTAAAAAAACATGTAGACAAGACTGTGCTTGTGATGTGGTTTCCATGGCAACTTCCTCTTAGGAGGCCCATACCTCTGTCTTGTGTCCTGTCAGTGAGTATAGTGCCAGAGACCTGCAAAGTTCCATAGATGGGCAGCTTCCACCTAATCTAGATTTAATTGAACTCCAGAGACTTTGAAGTGAAGCTGCCGAGCAGGCAGATACTATTCCAGGGAGACATGAGGGTCTGTGCTCAGCTAGGCCACAGCTGCTTCCCCACTACTGTCACCTTCTTTTAATGAGTACTTTAAAGAACTGTTATTATGAACCCTTGTGGCATACTTTCCTTATTTAAATATTTTTGATTAATGCCGCATTCGGCACAGTGGCAGAGCAAGTCGCCCTCTCTGGTTGTCCCTGAACACCTTCATAATTAAGCTTTGAAATGAAAAGGCAAAAACTGAGGCAACAATGAAACAAAGTGGGTTAGGGCTAAAGATAGGATTAGTTTGAATTGTGTAGGCAGACTAAGCATCTGTGTCTGTCAAGCGGGATGACAGGCATTGTAACAAGTTACTCTGACAACCGCTTACTCCATGGAGAGATTAGGCTGAGTTCATCTGCAGGTTTTTGTTTAGCTTTAGCTGACAAAATGATACTTAACCTCTTATATAGGCAGCCCTTTGCTTTCAGAATTACTGAATATCAGATTAATGGAAGCTTTAGCACAAGGGGGAAAGAAACACCTTCAATTTGTTGTACTTTTCTGCTGGTCTGCTATATGTTTTCTCTTTACCGTACTGGCATTTATCATTCCCACACGTAAAGGGAGGAGTGGTAAACATGGAGTGGTACTCCAGATGTGTGGAAATGTCTCAAATATTTTAGTGTCAGCTGTAAGCATGTAGTAAGAAATGCTAATACATCTTCAGTGCACACCTACAAATAACTTGCCTAAAAAGTGAGTACATTCAAAATATGTAAACCAATTTACCGCAAGTCTTTCTGATGATCAACACCTTATAGATTCCTTTATAATATCACATTATTCTTCTAAGGCAATGTGGCTATTTTTTGTCAGTTTAAGTGGCATGTTCTTGGGGTATTAAATCTTGTGCATTATCCTGTTTAAAAATGAATATTTTCTTATTTTTCTATTTTGATGTTATCATCAATCGCATGGTTTGTCATCTGATTATAATTTTTTTTATTATTTTTTTATTTTTTTATTTTTTAATTAGTAGGTCAGTTATATTCATGAATCCTACTTTTGAAACCCATAGTTCAATAGTGCTTAAATGAACTGAAATGGCCTTTTTGCCCTCTAGATTCTCGCCTACACTGAAGGACTCCATGGAAAATGGCTCTTCACAGAGATTCGGGCCGTCTTCTCAAGGCGCTATTTGCTACAGAACACTGCGCTGGAAATATTCATGGCAAACAGAAGTAAGCTTTTCTTCAAGTTTAATTACGCACAAGAAGAAATACAAATTGTTTGAACTAATACAACTTGCTATTTATATTAATTAAGCTTTTGCATCAGGTAAAGAGACTATACTGTAGCATAATGTATACTATAAATTAGTATTAACTACTGAGGTGAAATTAAATACAGAACAACAAACTAACTAACTAACAAATTGTATTTTATGTAGTGCTGGGACAAATATCTGAATATTCAACCAAATATCTTTTGACGTGTGTTCGGGTACAAAATTCAGATGTTGCTACAAATGACAAAAAATACCTTCACTTATTTACCGCCTCAGCAGAAATTGTGTGACAGTTTAAAAAATGGCAAATGAAAAAGAACTCTGTGATATGTGAGATTTTATATCTATAAAAACACAGGATCAACAGAGCAGCTCTCGAGCCTCTATTGAAAAGTTTTAGACAGCAAAAAGTAAACAAACCATATTATGCACGCACACACGTAGTGATCTCTATGGAAAGCCATCTGGGTCAAAAAAGCATTGTGCTGCTTTAGAGCAAGTCAGAATCTCAAGGGACAGAAATAAGGCAAGCACATTATTCTGAAATGCCTCACTTAAACAGTGCCCAACTTGCTGGAAATGTTGTGTAGTGATTTTTATATAGGTTGTATATATTATATTTTTTGTTGCCGCTTTATGTGGAATGTAACAAAAACGAGAACCAAAACGCCATTTCAAAGTTTGTTTTATTTGAAGCATTTAAAGTTAAATTTCAGTTTTCGTTTGCTTGTTTAACTACAAAAAGGCACAAGTAAACCTCATGTTTTTACTTTATGAAAATGTTTCTATGGCCACCGTTTACTGCGAAGATGGCAAGGAACGTGGTGTCAACTTTATGTACTAATTATTTCGGGAATAAGCAAAACAGCGTTTAACTTGAACTGCTATTTGGCATCCTTTGTTTTATAGTTAATTCACAGGCATTTTTCTATTTTAACGTGCTGCATATTGTAACGTCTTGCTGTAAGATAAAGGCACACACACAGGGGCCACGCCCCCCTGCCCCCCCAGCTATGCTGTCTCTGCCTGCATTCTGAGCAATATAATGGCTTTTATTACTTTTTGAAAAACGACTATCTGAGCGAATATTTAAATTGAGCGAATATCCAAACATGAAAATCCTGTGTAGGTCATGTTCGGATATTCAGATATTATGTCAACGCACTACAAAACACTGTCAATTGAAAGATTAGGTAGCAGAGAATTTCTTTTTCTATCAAATAGAAAAGTAAACCATTTTTTTCTATTTCCTTCTGCGAGTCATTTTATGGTTTAAGAGCAACCCTTGATAGCATAGTACCTTAATAGTATTATTTGTTTTATTTGATAGTAGCTTGAAGTGGCTTGTGACTTGATGACCAAAGGCATTTATAAATACCTCTTGTTTGTTAACAAATTACCATCTGTGTTACAAGAAACATAATGAACACTATTTGTAAATGCTGTGAGTGATTTGTTGTAATTGACTTTCCACATTCTTAAATAAAATCAGATAGTCCTGGGTTTATTGCAGATCAATACCAACTGCAGAACACTGTAGAATTGTTCTTAAAAGTAAATGCTTGCTAGAATGTCTAATAGAAGTATAAAACTAATAAAAACCAAAAATCAATAGATTTTTTTATTTTTTTTTTACCTTTAAAATATTTCTTATTTCCCATATACTGTATTTACCATTTTAAACCTCTTCAAATCCCTGGTGGGTGCTTTTTCTTTGTTAGTTTACCTTAATAGCGTTGCAGTTCCAGCAGTTTTCCAGGTAGATACTTGCTCAAGCCATGTCCTTGTATTCTTAACTTCATAACTCATAATGGTGGAGGATCTCCTGGCTTTGATTATAAAAAAAATTGTATGTACTTTTTGTTTTTCTTTAAACTTTGATTATTTCACTAAACACAGTTAAATGATCTATACTCAGAGACGTAAACTTGGTTGAATTAGGCCTTGTTGTTTAAAAAAAAAAAAAAAAAAAAAAAAAAAAAAAAAAAGACATTTTTATTATTATTATTATTTATTATTTTTTAATAAGCTTATTAGTATGTCTCAAAATGTGGTTGCCTAGTTTGTCTGTATTAACATTTACATATGCTAAACAACATGTTTTAATTCCAAAAAAAAAAAAAAAAAGTGTTTTCATAAAAATATATTGGATGCAATGATGTCCACATGGCCACATTTTCATGAGCTCTTGGCAGCATGATGATTATTAAATTGAATGTATTAATTTGGATTGTGCTTGAACTGAAAGAACATACACAATGATTTGATTTATTTAGAGGCTAAAGGTCTTAAACAGCAGCATCTGCTCTATATAGGAACAATCTGCAACAAGTTATGTTGTATTCCACGCTCATTTTTGTCATTGTTTGTTTCACTGCAGCTGCTGTCATGCTCAATTTTCCAGACCAGGCTACAATAAAGAAAGTTGTTCACTGCCTACCGCGTGTTGGAGTTGGGACGAATTTTGGTTTACCACAGACCAGGTAACATAGCCTGAAATTGTACTAAATGCACTCCCTATATTAACACCACTGAGTCTTGAGCACCACCTGCCTGCTATGACCACCTCCAATGAGAGACAGGGCTCAGTGACTGCTTCTCCGCATGCAAGACAGAGTCACTCTCTGATAGCTCTTTAAGAAAAAACATATTCTCGGGGCTCCCAAGTGGCGCATCCAGTTAAGGCACCGGCGTGAGTGCAGGATGCGTCCCGTAGCCTGGACGTCGCCAGTTCGAGTCTGGGCTATTCCACAGCCGACCGTGGACGGGAGTTCCCAGGAGGCGATGCTCAAATAGGTCAGCAAGGGTGCCCTTGGCTCACCGTGCACCAGCGACCCCTGTAATCTGGCCGGGCGCCTGCGGGCTTGCCTGTTAGCTGCCTGGGAGCTGCGATGTCCTCCGACGGTGTAGCCCCTGGATGGTTGGGTGGTGAATCTGCAGTGTGTAAAGAAGCAGTTGGCTGATAGCACATCCTGAGTCAGCGTAGGGGTGGTAGCAGTGAGCTGAGTCTAAAAAATAAATAAATAAATAAATAAATAAAAATTGGACATTTCAAATTGGGAGAAACTACCAAAAAATAAAAATAAAATTCATATAGAATTCTCATCAGAGAATGTGAGCAGAGCAGGGCGTGACAATTTCGCTCATCGCTCATAATATCCTCTGCTCTTTCTTCCATTCTGCTCCACTGCTTGCGATTCCCGCTCCGCTCTCCCACTCCCTACAAAATAGGCACGCAACTACCCTGTTCCTCTCCCACCACTCCCATATAAAATTGGCTCGCTCCGCACCTCTCACCCTCTCTGCCGGTCATACAGATTTACCTTGAAACATTTTAATGAGCGATAATATGAAAATAGTATTTAAGCATTAACTTTTGGGGGGGAAAAAAAAAATTAAAGAAGAAATTAAATGCTTTTAACTCACCTCACTGCTCATCTACTTAGCTTCTTGCAAGAGCCCAGGTGGACAAATGCTGATAGTGTTACTCACCTATACAAAACTAGAAAGCAAATTGGTGCATATTGTACAAGGCTAGTTCACTTCAGTTCAGACCTATCCAGGCATTTACCATGTGCAACTCTGAAGAAGTCAGTACTGCTCTACCACTACAAGAGGACATTTCCGCTCAGATAATTTTGACATCAGTCGTGGAGCCTTCCTCGGAACTGATAACTCTGGATGAAGAGCATCAGCATCCGGGATGATATTTGTCACTTTTCTGAATCTTGAAGTGATTTGAGAGTTTTTTTTTTTTCTTCCAGTAGCTTATGGCAGAAGCACAGTCCAGTGGTTTAGGGAAATTAAGTTTAGATAATCTGCAGCCTCTAACTGTAAGGGCTTTGGAGGCTCTGCACATTCACCTATGGGACAAAAGGTCCTAAATTGTAATGTTGCATGGAGATTAGGTCAGTTAGACTTACTCCTTTTAGCAGTCCTCGTCCACCAAGCAGAGTGGAGCATGGAAATCATGTGCCAGTAAACATGCCTTTCTTTCAGATAAAATCTAAAATATAATAAGACATAAAATATTGCAGAAATCTGGCTTTGTTTTCAGCAGTACCAGACATTATTGATAACTAAAATTCAACATATGCAAGGTAACTTTAAACTGTTGTCATGCAGTTCAAATAAAAGTTTAATCGTGAAAGATACATGCTACCTTTTACCTTCACCTTTAAGTGTGAATTTGTTTTTAGAGTGTATTTCAGTGCTTGCCTTGAAGGGAAATCCAGTTTAAGTCCAAATGTCTCTACACCACTAATGACAATAACGTGAAGGTTATCTTATTGACACTTGCACCACAATGTCTTCCAGATCAAGTGTTATCCAGCAGGTCTAGGTTGCTCCTAATCTTGATGATGATCTTAGCTATACTTGAAGCATTCTCAAGAACCCAAAAACACCTCATAAAAGCCCCCAAAGTAAAGTGAAGTTGTAATACTGTTTTCTCAAATGTCCTCCAATTATTAAGGCTGCAGGGGAAGGGCTACAGTTAAAATATAATATGTATTCAAATAAACACAGGATAATTTTTGTCCTCAGTCATTCAATGTCAGGCCCATAAATCAGAGGGTGAAACAACACTGTAGTGTCAGGCTTGCCCCTGCTGAACTTGTACAGCTGTGAAACTGAGCTTTTCACAGAGCAACATGAATGAAGCCCGTGGCGTGTGGCAATCTCCAGTTGCCAGTTAGCAATTTTTTTTGTTGCTCTCTCTCCCTCATTAGTTTTTTTTTTTTTTTTCTTCTATTTTTAAGATGCCATTACAGGGTATGAAACTGAACAGGAAGAGTTAGGAGCATGATCAAAATTTCAGAAAGATTCTAATGACTGTAATCTTGTACACTGACAGTGATTAATACCTTAATTTGCTATTGTTTTAATTGGATTGCCAGTAATTTGTTTTAGGTCCTTCATACATCATTCCCCTGGAGCTAGAGTTTACATATGGTGCAGTGAGACAGAGATGCCCTGTTCACACCGTTTTAGAAGTTTAGCTACTTTTATATTTAGTTCAGTTTTTATGTCTTTTCCTGCACAAAAACAAATAAGTAAATGGTGAAAACTAAAAAGAAATGGTGATAATAGTTAGTGTACCAACTGACGTTTTATGTATTGGACCAGAGGTTTTGGTTTCCTTGTAAACTTCACCATAATAATTGATACAGAACCAAAAAAATCTAGAAGGTATGTATATATATATATATATATATATATATATATATATATATATATATATATATATAATATATATACACACACACACACACACACACACACACACACTCACTACCGGTGAAAAGTTTTAGAACACCTCAATTTTTCCAGTTTTTATTGAAATTTACGCAGTTTAATGTCTCAATGTACTCTGAAATTAAAGCATAGAACAAATAAACAATTGGAGATAAAAAAGAAATCATGGAATCGTTTTGTTTAACAAAATTTAATCTAAATTTTTGACTAAGTAGCCACCTTTTGCAGATATAACAGCTGAACACACTCGTGGCATTCTTTCTACAATGGAAATCAAATATTGTTTGGAAAGTTCTTTCCAACACTGTTGCAGAAGTTCCCACAAATGTGTTGCACTTGTAGGTTGCTTTGCTTTCACCCTTCTGTCCAGTTCATCCCAAACCAGCTCGATGGGGTTTAAGTCTGGAGACTGTGCTGGCCATTCCATGATTTGAAGCCTACCGTCTTGTTCTTTTCTTCTAAGGTAGTTCTGACATAGCCTGGAGGTATGTTTTGGGTCATTATCTTGCTGTAGGATGAACCCCTGACCAACTAGGCGTATACCAGAGGGTATTGCATGGCGCTGCAAAATGCTGTGGTAGCCGTTTTGGTTCAGGGTGCCACTCACTCTGTGCAAGTCGCCGACTATGGATCCAGCAAAAGAGCCCCAGATCATCACGCTTCCTCCTCCATGTTTGACAGTTGGTGTCACACACAAGGAACCATCCTTTCGCCTACTTGACGGCGTACAAAAACCCTGCGTGATGAACCGAAGATTTCAAATTTTGATTCATCGGTCCATAAGACCTTCTTCCAGTCTTCAGTAGTCAACTGGCGGTGCTTCATGGCCCAGGCAAGCCTCTTTTTCTTATTTTGCCATCTTAGCAATGGCTTTCTTACTGCCACTTGACCTGTCAAACCTGCAGCTCGAAGTCTTCTCTTCACAGTTGAAACTGAGACTTGCTTACTTCGACCAGTGTTAAGCTGTGCATGAAGCTGTTGTCCTGTGAGCCGCCTATCACGCAAGCTGTTGACTCTCAGAAACTTGTCTTCTGATTCTGTTGTGGCTTTGGGTCTGCCAGACCTCTTCCTGTCAGAGTTTCCTCCAGTTTCCAAGTGCCTTTTGATGGTGTAGGAAACTGTACTCACTGACACCTTGGCTTTCTTTGCAATTTCTTTAAAGGAAAGACCTACACTTTTAAGGGTTATAATGGTCTGTCTGTCTTCCTTTGTTAATTGCCTTTTTCTCGCCATTATGATAGGAATATGCTACTTCCTGCGGTACAATACTGTCCAAATAATGCTTAAGAGGGTGTAGTAACACAGTCTGTTCCAACACTGCTTTTATACAGACAGAGGGTTTGTAAGTAATCAACAAAAGTTGGGACACCTGTAGGAATTGTTAGCGTCAATTTTCAAGGCTTAATTTCCATTGCTGCAGAACAGCTGTAAGTTGTTAACCCATTACTTGTTCCCTGAAAAAGGCCTTTTTGTGTAACTCTGAAATGTACATTATTTTTCAGTTTTTAGTAACCTAAACTTTTTTTTTTAACCTCTGGCAGTTTACCGCTTACCTTTGTACCATTTCAGGTTATTCACTGGACTTGGAACTGCTTAAATTTCAATAAAAACTGGAAAAATGGGGGTGTTCTAAAAAAAATCAGTTGTCTAGGGGGTGTGTGTGTGTGTGTGTGTGTGTGTGTGTGTACATATAGACCTGACATTTTAAGATTTATAATGATGATATTTTTCTAGGCGTATCAGTTTGGCAAGCCCTAAACAACTCTACAAAGCTTCTAACATGACCCAGCGCTGGCAACGCAGAGAGATCTCAAACTTTGAGTACCTCATCTTCCTCAATACAATATCTGGTAAGAGTGACTTCAGCTCGAGAACAGCCAGAAAAAAATGCATTTAATATATTTCCACCAGAAACTATGCAATTAGTGTCACACGTCCTTTACATTTTTTAAAATGATTGCTTTCAGAGCAGCCGACATTGTTGTTATACTTCTTGCATAGTCCTTGGAAACTTGCCTTTTTGAAGTTTCGATTTTATGTTTCTTCATAAAGTCTGTGCTGGTGGGGAAAAAAGCATCACAATTGTTTTCTGTTACTTTAACAATGTCATTCCTAAAGGTATTGGATAATGTGCACATTCATAAGTTTAGAGCCAAACTTGTGTTTGAGTTGGCTGACATGTTACAACCTTTTCTTTTCATTGTTCGTCTTTTTTTGTTTTTGTTTTTTGTTGCTAGGACGGACTTTCAACGACTTGAATCAGTACCCCGTGTTCCCTTGGGTTATCACCAACTATGATTCGGAAGAGCTGGATTTGACACTGCCCAGTAATTTCAGAGATTTGTCCAAGGTATTTTGCATTGGAGCATGTTCTTATGATTGACAAGCCTATGGAATTGATTATCAACTTCCGAGTTAAAGTCCCGTTCCACTCACACTTTGTTTTCATTTTGCAGTTTACTGCATCAGTTGTCAGGTATTTCACTGATGAGTCTTGAGTTCAGGACCAGCCCATGCAAAAGGACAGTGAGTCATAGGAAATAAAGAAGTCATTGAAATCAAGTGATATGACAGCTGTGTGGGACCCTTGTGGAGTTGTTCAAATTGAAGTCCCCAGTGAACATAAAGCAACTCAGATTGGGGGTTAAAACCAAAGTGGCAGAGCAGTGTTGTGTAGGCTGATACTGTACAATATTAAGTCAAGTTTAAATTGCTAATGTTTTATTGGAAAGAAAAGCAAAACCAGTTTAATGTCTAATATATTTTCTGCAGGTTTTTTTTTTTTTTTTTTTTTTACTCTGTTATGGTGCAGTGCAGCAGTGTAAAGAAAATGTATATCCATATAAGTAGATTAGGTTTGTTTGTTTGTGGTATGGTAGTGGAAAAAAGTAATTTATTATTATTTATTTCTTAGCAGACGCCCTTATCTAGGGTGACTTACAGCTGTTACAAAATATTGCATAATAAAGAAAGAATACTGTAAATTATAAGTAAGAGAGTTTGACTTAGAGCATTTAAAGGGTTTTATAAGGACCTTTTTATTTCATTTTGTTGCATGTTCCCATGTGTTGCTACGTGTGTATTGTTTGTTTGTTTGTTTGTTTGTTTATTTATTTATTTTTTACATTTTGACCACTTTTGTAAACAGTTAAATTGCATTCCACTGCCTCCAAGATGGCTTCACATGGATCTGTATGGACCACTCAAACTACATTTGCCATCATCCTCCTGCTCATGTGTTTAACTGAGACGGATTTACCAGTGAGCAGGAGGATGTTAGGAAATGTAGCTCTGAGAAATACATGAGGCCATCTTGGAGCGATTATAGAAACAGCCAGAGAGCGCTGCAATTTAAAAATGAAAAAAGAAGTGGTCAAGATGTTGAAAAAAAGAATTAAAACAATACACACCTTACTTAAACAGTTGTAGTAATGGGAACATGTAACACAATAAAATAAAAGGTCCTTATATACCCTTTAAAACTTATAGTAAGTATTTGCATATATGAGTAAAGTCCAGTAAGAACACACAGTATGGTAAAAGTAGTTCAGTGCAGCAAGGTATGGAGCAGTTCAGTGCAAGTACAAGCTGATACAACTGGGTGCCAATCACTCAAGTATGGTCGAGAGTTGTGATGATTACAGATGCTGTCTGAACAGGTGTGTCTTGAGGAGACACTGGAAGGTGGTCAGGGGCAGAGCAGTCCAGATATCTGTGGGTAGGTCATTCCACCACTGAGGGCCAAGGGTGGAGACTCCTAGCCTACAATAGATATTTCCAATCGCATTCTCGTTTAATCTGATAAACCTTTTGATATCGTACAAATATTTAACCTTTAAATTAACGTAGTCCGAAATGATCTTCAATATGTGTGTGTGTGGTGGTTTGACAAATGCATTTACTGCTTTATTTTAAGTTATTGTCTAGCTTGTTAATTGACAAAAATAACGTCTAAACTTTCTCAGTGAATAGTGACTTATCTGTATAGCAAGGACAGTAGCATTTTAATTCTAGGTTCATTTAATCCCAGTTAATCACTTAAAGGCACTGATTAGTCTTGGTATAATTGCAATTGATAATTATTTAGAGAGCTGCCTCTTTAATCATCAGACAGTGTTTCTGCTATTACTGATCAACAAACTAACAACTGATTACAGCCAGTGCTACCATTGCTCAGGCACTATACCTGTAGCTTGGAATTGGGTCGTGTCAGCTGAGGTCAAGAAAAAAAATTTGCCCACTATTGATAGCTAGCTAAAAGACTACTTCAAACTGCCAACAAAGTGTTTTCAAATTCTTGCGTATTTATTTATTTATTTATTTATTTATAACTCCACTCACTACATTTGTTGCCTATTCATTGCCTAAAAACAAGCTCATAACCATTGGCCACAAGCATATAATGTAAGCGACAAGCAAAATCCTATATGGATCACATTTAAGGAAAGTAAAATTAACTACTTTTCTCCCTAAAGATTATAATGATGCAGACACACTTGAAAATACCAGTAGCATAAATCAAACGGTGCAGAATAATGCATTTTGCTGGCGATCTAAATTATAGAGGTGTTAATATTAACTAATTTATTATAGAGTGCCTGACCCCAAGAACAAAAGAGGAATATTGCTCAGTCTGAATTAGTTTTAACTCTCTGAAATGTAGACACAAGCTATGTGTGAAGGTGTTAAGGGGAACCCTTCTCCAGTCGCGGGAGTAGATTACAGAAAATAAAGTGAATAATACCAGCCAACTACTGTAGCCAACCTGTCAGAGAAACTTAATATTTTATAGGCTTTACATAGAGTTAAGGCTTCAGACAATGTAGATGTGCTTTATACTATGTCAATTATGATCAAACCATATTACTTTTGAAAGGGTAAACCTGTGATGTTTTTCACCCTATCTGAATTATGGATGAGAAGATGAGCACTGTATTAGGAGGAGTGAGTGCATTTAATTTTGATAGCTCGGCTTAAATTATTTAAAACCATTCAAAGGGGAAACGAGCAATAACCATGCATCAAGTCTGTGTAATGGACCCTGTTGTGGGACCACGTGGGTTTGGTTTTAAGACAAGACAATAATAGTGGACATCTGCCCTAGACAGGAATGCTGAATAAATCACAAAGCTGTGAAATGAAATGCCCTTTGAAAGATAAAATACAATTGCGGAGTGTAATTGTGTAGAAACACCTGCAAGATGAAAAGTCATATCCAAGCTATACAGACAGCATGGGGTTTAAAGTAATAGGCCGTATTTACTGAGCTTTTTATTTAGGGCACAGCTTTACTACAATCTTTAAACCAAGTACTGGAGGCAGTGTGGTCCAGTGATTAAAGTCCAGGGCTTGTAACCAAAAGTTCGCCGGTTTAAATCCCACCGCTGCCACTGACTGACTCGCTGTTTGACCCTGAGCAAGTCACTTAACCTCCTTGTGCTCCATCCTGCGGATGAGATGTCAAATCAATGGCCTATTGTAAGTGACTCTGCATATAATGCACAGTTCACAGCTTACCTCTGTAAAGTGCTTTGTGAAGGTGGTCCACTATGAAAGGCGCTATGTAAAAATAAAGATTATTATTACTCATTATTTTTTCATGCATTCCATATTGGCAATACATTCTACAGTCATTCTACACAAAATTAATGCCTCTCATTAACTGTGGGTTTAATTGTTACTATTTAACCCTTTTTGTTAATGGTCCTGTTGTAGGTTTTTCATGCCTTTGCAATTTAATTTTAAGATTTCTTCCTATAAATAGTTAAATAAAAAAGGTAAATTGAAGAGGCAGAGCCTGAACCTGCCCTCAAATCCCCCAGTCCCACCCCCCTCTGTGTTAAATGGGTACATCCTGTCTGATATGGCCCCACTACCTGCTGTGCTTGTTGAAAAACATCAGACATTAACAAAGCACCATCATATTATTAGCCATTAGAAAGTGCTCCTGTTTACAAACCAAATCATAACTGACGTTCAAGCAGAGTGATTCGTAGCCGAGTGATGCCTTTTAAACAGATCTGGAGGTAGAGAGTGTATTTGCTTTCAAGACAAGCTGCAAACGCACAGGGCCAGTTCCCTTTAATGGCTGATATGCATTTCTTTATTCTGTACAATCTGCTTGCGGTCTGGAGAAAAGGCTCCACGCCCTGCCTCTGATACCTCACTTGCCTTGCCTTGTGCTGTCTGTTTATTTGTGCTTCGTATTGCCTACTAGGTTGAAACATGTCAGCAATAGCTACTTTTCACTTTCCTGAGTTCTGACAGCCCAAGCGCTGTGCTCAGTCAAGCTTTCACACCCTGGGGAGTCAAATGGGAGGGAGGTCAGTCTTTTGGATACCCACTTCTTTATTTTATTTTTTTATTTATTTGTTTTCCTTCCTAGCAAATCTCAGCAATCTTTTATTACATTTGCTTTTTTCATATTGTTGAACAATATCAGTTTTTCTTTCTTAGCATCAGTGCTCCTGCCTTCTAGCACTATGATAGAAATAGGTCATATGGGACCAATGTCATCTGGGGCCGAAGCTATGAACATAGTGTGACATACTGTCGTTACAGAATATAGTTTCGTTGTAGAATTTATGTTTTTAGATGGAGTGATTATGCCCTCTTGGGTTCTCTTATCATAAACTTTAACCTCTGTGTGACATCGGTTGCAGCGGAAGATCACATTGTCTTAACTCTTGGGCTGACTGCTGGCTAGCCTCGCATAAAATTAAAAGGGTTGAGTCAGAGGGATGTGCCTCTCTTCCTTTCTCTCCTTATCCATTCTGTGTTATTTTAAACCAAGGGCTCCATGAGCAGGAGACCCGAGGATGCACAAAGTGTATTTGCCTGGAAAAAGAATGACAGGAAAATTTGTTATATGCTAGAATCAACTTTGATTTAAGCTGTGAAGCACAGATACAGACAGTATATACAGTAGTCATTTTTTGGATGTGTGGAGGAGTATCGTGGCAATACCACTGTACATTAACATCAAAAAGACAACCTTACTATACATAATTGATAGTTTTGGTGTGTTATTTTATCTCACCTATTAATATATATATTTAAGATGTAAAGTATTTATATACATTTAGTAGAGTATATAGGTAATAACAATATGGTCCAGACCAGTATGTGCATTTATACGATGACAGTGTAAACATTTTTTATTTTTCAAAAGGTACCAGTATACTAAGCATTTACTAATTCTATTAACACCATAAAGTCATATTTACTGGTAATGCATTTTTACTGTTTAAAAATGATCTTGCTGTTTTAAAGAATCATCATCTTCATAGATAATGCATTTTAAAAAGCTTGCATAATATGCAAGTCATGATGATGCTGCTGTATGAGAAACATTTTAGTATCATAATGGATATTGTGGTTAGCTAACTACGCAAGTGAAGATGTGTATCCCACCAATTAGGAGTTAGCTTTAGTTTGGCACAATCTATTGAGTAGAGCCAGATCAAGACTGCCCTATATCTCTGTACATTACAGTATATGATTGTGCATTGTATATTTTAAAGCTACAGGAATTACATAACTTATCTTAACCTGTGACGTTTCAAACACTCAAGATTATTTGTATGAAATTGCATGAAACAGAAGTTACCTGAGGGTATGTGTCATTCAATTTCAATTAATTTAATTAAAAATGAACCTTTTCTAGTATTATCAGAGTCCTATTTAGTTCCTTATTGTAACAATGTTCAGCATTCAGATATTTATTCAAATGCACGGCAATTCTGAATTGTCTATGTTCTGCATTGCGTAGGTTCATCATTTAATAAATAAGAGAAAGTATTGTAATACATACATGCTGTGCGAGTCGGTTGGGGGAAAAAAATGGCGCTGCTACATTCGTAGAAGAATGCTTTAACAAATGTGCCCTGTAACTGCTGTACAGCTAATTAAAAACATTTAAGCACCTCATTTATTAGACCAGTTGTCAGGGAAATATTGGCCAGCCTTGGTAGAACATATTAGCCCAATACATTGTCTTCACTTTATCATAAACCTTCGGGGGATGCAGTGATATACAGCACTGTCACTGCAGATCTATTGTGAGAAGGTTTCCACAATGTACTGTGCTGTGCCATTAATTTATAGCAGTAAACAATGTGTAGCACTCGAGCCACGGCAAAGCAGAGTTTTTTAATGAGGTGGATGTTATTACTGCAATAAATCAGTGCACTAGTGTAATGTATAATGCAATGTGTGTATTCCCGCTGTAACTTCACTGAGTAAGCCGATAGTGTATCACTGTCAGCAGTACAGTCTCACTGCAGAGCTACACAGTCTGCCTCTTTGATGGGTGCCTGGCTGATCTGCTTCTACAGTAAATACAGAAAGAGCAAAGAAATAAAGGATGTCGAGTAATTTTCCCTGCTGTGCACCCAACTGTTACAATTGTTGCAGCAATCAATATTGTAGATGCGTTCTGGATGGATTTACCAGTGACACTGTTATTGTATGAAAGCAATGGAATCGATTTTAAATTGGCTAGGGCTCTATATTCAAAAGGGCGGTATTTCATTACAATTGATCCGGAGGCAAGACATTGGGAGTAATAAAAAACTGAACTGGATCAAAATGATTTTTTAAAATGAGTAACTGAATAATGGAGTAAATCTATGAGAATTTGATTTGGGATTCTGTTCAGGGCTAATGTTATTTATTTGGTTTTGTATTTGGTTTTGTGGGGGTATTTTCTTACATGTTTTGCCTTTTTAATGTCCAGCAGTTGAAAAATCAACCATTCAATATTTTTTTTACGTTGTATTGTTCTTAATTAAATAATTAGTTCATGTCCTACCCATTTATTACACCGCCAGTTGAAGAAGAACATTAATATTTCTTGATGTTTTTATGCCTGCTTAGCTATTAAGAGAAGTGTACAATTAGTACAGCAATGATAAGATGTCAATTTTATTGATTTATTTATTAATTTATTTATTTTATTTTAAGCCCATAGGAGCTCTCAATCCAAAGAGAGCAGCCTTCTTCTGTGATCGCTTTGAATCCTGGGAGGATGACCACGTCCCAAAGTTTCACTATGGCACCCATTATTCAACTTCAAGCTTCTCACTCATGTGGCTGCTGAGAATAGTAAGTACTCTACCAATTTGGTACCATTTTTGCATTTTTTGCTTTTTATATTCTGTTCTGTGTAATATGTATTAAAGAGTAAGTAGTGGGTTTTCTAAAAATCTAGTGTTACATATTAATAGTATAACAGTTATACTATTAATATGACACATACATTTAAAAATGTTTGTAAATTTTCACACTGTAATATTGAAGTACTATTCCTGTGTTAAAATTGTTCTTGTTCAATATACTAACCTTATGTTATATAATATTTCTTATATTGCTTAAAAATGCGCATAGTAAAATACTTCTGGCCTGCCTACTCCTAACTTTTTTCAAATTTGGTCCCCTTAAAGAGCCCTTGAAGAGCCCTGCCTTGCATACCAAAATATTATTTTATTTGACCTAAATGGGCTTTCTTCCACTGTGATTGTAGTCCACCACTTCAAGGAAATTAACACCACGATGGGGAATGTGTTACAAGTTAACATATATGGCGAAAGCCACTAAAAAGAATCAGCTGCATATACAATATTGTAAGAGTCAATTGTTTTTTTTCTTGTGTGCCCAGTTCAAAACTTTTAAGGGAATGTTTGTAACTCTGGAACCTTGACTGGCTGATTGGAACTCAATGATTTATAATTAAGCACTAAAAGTCTGGGGGTGGGGGGGGGGCTGTTCTTGTTGCCTTGCTGACAGGCACCAGGTCCAGTGAAATGAAAACAAGTTCCAGCTGAGGTCTAAGCATATGATAATAAATCAGCATGGTGTTATTAGAGCTTGCGTTGGAACACTAAGTTGCTACTGCATTGATGAGTAAAACATCTCCTCACATGGAAGTATTCAGCAGGGTTGGGAAGGTGAAATTGTTTTGTATAACTGGATGCATCATCCACTCTCTAGGCCAATATGGCCCCAGCGAGTTCCAGGCACTGGATAGTGTTATTCTGAACTATGTAACTGGGAGTGATAACTGTGTCAGCGTTATAGCAAGTGGAGCTGGGGGTGAATGTTACTGAGGGTGGGTGGAGGCAAGGTAAGCAGTGTT
The DNA here is from genome assembly GCF_017654505.1 of Polyodon spathula. NCBI lineage: Eukaryota > Metazoa > Chordata > Actinopteri > Acipenseriformes > Polyodontidae > Polyodon > Polyodon spathula. The sequence continues at coordinate 67,525,743 of NC_054534.1, read as the reverse complement.
AACAGCAAAATAGATGTGCTGCTCCTTTTTATGGCAAACCATATGTCATTCAGGATATAACCAATTTTTTTTTATTACATTTTTATAGTATTGTTTTTGACCCTGGTTACTGTTAAACATGGCCAAATTTGCGCAAAGAGAAATGTGAGGATTCTTAGTAAAAAGGAGTACTTTTTAAGATAAAATAGCCTGGATGCAATGAGCCACAGAACTGTTGCTGCTCCTTTTAGCTGATGCAGCTACATATATTTGTGTTGGTGGATAGATGATATTGTAGTTGTATTGATGTGCTGTAAGTCTCATGTGCTGTGGTTATTTTGTCAGACAGATAGAAGAGATATTCATTGCCGATAATCATTGTTTCATAACAGGGTTTAACTGTATTATGCATTAACGAATAATATTGCTAAAATAGTCTGCATTCTTTATTAGTAAAACAAGTTCTCAAATAACTTAGACTATCACAGAAATCTCCATTAATAAAGCTAGTTAACATGCTACTAGCTGACATAAACCCTAGTAAATAATAGTCTGAGCATAATTTAAGGTAATTATCCACTAGTACATACTAAGGGATTGTTTAACTAAGACCCAACATTTTACTTGTGGCTTTAAGGTTATTATTATAATTAAAGCAACAAGCAGGCCCTTTAACAGCAAGATCCTGAACAACACTTCTGCAACTAGCTCCAGGTGTGGAAGAGCAAGAAAGATTTCTGCACCCTGGAGGTAACAGTTGTCTTCATGAGGTGCATTTCATTTTCCATTGTGGCTTAGTCTGCAGTACATATTTAATATATGAATCAGTAAAGAAAATAAGTGAGGCAAGGTTGGACAGTAAATCTGACTTTATATATATTTTTTAAAATGTAGCTGATGCAGCATACGTAAATAAATAAATAACAGAAAATGTTTTTGAAGTTCATACCGTGCAGTCAGCAAAGTTTCTCCGTCTCCATCTGGTTTGCTGACTGCTTCATAATCTAGTCAATATCCTGCCCGTCATTTGTTTTCGTCGAGTTTTTTGAATTTCCGAGTGTTCCAGTGTTTGGAGCATCTTTCTATTGTGTGTTTTGTAATTCAGTGTAAATCAATGTTGTAAAGAGAGGCATTCCTTTGAAGTGGGCGGGACTAACAGTGATGTGAACCAATAACATGACAGACGGAGACTATTAACCGGTGGTGTAAGGATGTGAGGGCAATAGTTAAATCTATTCCTGCTATGATGATGTTTTAACCAATCACAGGCCAGGATTTCCAATCGCTGATTTATCTCTGCGGCAGTCCAATCATAAGTGAGCGGAGGCGGGACATAAACAGTTGAAGGTCTTTAGTAGGTTTAACCAATGGAAGTGTCAAAGATCTGCCCCTTGTTTTACAGCTGTCCAATCATTAGTGAGCAAAGGTGGAACATAAATATGCTAGGGTAGGGTGTAAGATAAGCTGAATTTTGCAAATATTGCTTAGTATAGAGACCATTATTGAGAATTAGATTGAGAACTTCAAAGTAATATTTCCATTTGCTTTTTACAAATTAAGACATTGTAGTTGATTTGGGTCACGACTAGAAAAAAAATGGGGGTATTCACCACAAATACCTGAACTGAAATAGGAAGGGAAGGGATATACTCGCCACTTACAAAATTGAAATTATTACTGGTAGCTGTCAATTAAAAAAATTGTACTGCTGGAACTGGATTTTGTTCAGTACAGAAAAGACGATATGGAACAGCACTGGCTACAGCAGTTTAGAATGTCCAACAAAGTAAGCACAAAAACATGAGCGATCCACTGTAAGTAACACTCAAAGCTTTTGGACAAGCGTAGATTAATGTTCAACTCGATGAGCAGAAGCTTAGGGATGCAGTGCATCACAATGAGCAAGAAAGAAAAAATCATCAGGTTCTTAAACGCTTGATTGATTCGGTTGTTTACCTTGGCAAGCAATAACTGGCAATCAGGGGGGAACAGTAAAGTTACCAACTCCTCAAATAGAGGTAATTTTGTGGAATTACTTTCTCTGATTTCTGACTGACAGCATGTTTAGTAATCACTTGTCAGTAGCCACAGTTTTCTTGGGTACCTATAACAAGATTCCGAGCGGCTCAATTTCTTTGGTGCCTCAGGTTCTGCTACATGCAGAAGTACAGGAAGGAAGCCAAGTACGCTGCTGTAATGGTAAATTAAACAACCGATGTTGGAAACGCAGCTCAGCTGTCTTGTGTTTTCAGGTGTGTGACTGACAGTGGCCCAAAAGAACGGTTGTTCTGTGAAAATGTGTTACATTTACTAAAATAGTAATAATAATAATAATGCTTTTAAAAAGACCACATTCCCATTGGCTTATTTTTTTTTTTTTTTACATTCTTTTGTTTTTTTAGTATTACTATGCAGGACACCTGCTATAGTTAATAATTTGCAGATTAATCTACCAATTAATCAACAAATGATCATAAATTAAGAATTATAAGCCAGTTTTGCATTTGACCTTAAGGGGAAGTAAAAGGTCACGGTCAAGGACCTTCTTGGATGAATATAGGGGTTCCTATATGTGTTCCATAGTAACTGTGCGGCCATACTGTTTTACGCACAAACACCAATTTTGAAAAAGCCAGTTGTATTGTCAATTTGGAGTTAATCAAATAAACTGTTTTTTAACTGAAGCAGTTTTAAATTTAAGAAGAAAATGTAGATCTGGCAGCCATCTTGTTTTACAAAAGAACATCATTTTGCCCTGTTTGAATTCCATTGTCCCCAGGATGATGCCTACCAAGTTCAGATTTATTTGGTTAAATGGCTTTCAGACAGAAGCAGTTTGATGTTTGGGTGAATTTGGTGGTGGCAACCATTTTGATATAAAAATTTATCGCAGCAACTTCTGCTTTACAAACTTGAAGCGGGTTTGGTTGTTTATATGCATACGTAGTAATCAAAAGGTCATAGGAAATGTCGGCTAAAATCAACCAAGGGTATAATAGCATACAACGTTAAAATAAGGTAAGTTACTTTGAAAGTATGAAATAAGTCAAGTGAAAAACTTTTCACTTTATCTATCCTTAAGTGTAGAGATTACATGCACAAAACTAACTTGTCTGTTGAATAACTTTATACAAATAACCTAAAGGGCTATGTTCTGTGCTGTGAATCGCTGGTATTTGCCAAATAATTGTTGTTTTCTTCGCAAAGTACAGGATTGGAGTATTTTCTCACAGCAGACATTTGATTTCCATGCATCATTCGCTACATTTTATTTCCAGGAGCCTTTCACCACATTTTTCCTGAACTTGCAAGGGGGGAAGTTTGACCATGCAGACAGGACTTTCTCATCAGTGTCGAGAGCATGGCGCAACTGCCAGAGAGACACCTCCGATGTGAAGGTAACATATATCTATTTATTAAACTTATACAGTAGACAGTTGGCTTAATGGTTTATTGAATTGATAATAATCATATTTCAAGTTTCTAAAGCTGCTAACAACATGCATTTCATGCATTTCATAGTGTGGTTAGGTATCATAGGCCGCTTAGCAAGAATTTACCATATGAATATCTTTTCAAATATCTTTTCCATGTTTTATAAGCAATGTATATTGGTCTAGACATCCTGAAATGATCGTTTATAAATAACACTTACTGTATATTTGTAAATGTTCTGCAAAGGTAAGATACAGCTCCTGTTATGTAAGTTATATTTAGGCTTGCTACTTTTTTGATATTAATCTGTAAAGCTTGTTAAACGTCGAATTCCCCAAAAATATGACAGACTGAAATAGATTTATATAGGACAAACATCGGTAAAACCACCTGCAAATTTTTTTCTTAATAAAAAAGAATCATTTAGAAATCATCTGTAGTTTGTGTAGTTTTTATACTTACTGTCTGTCCAGTCTCTGTTCTGCTCGGAATGGCTAGGAGTTGCTGTCAGTCAGCTCAAGGGTCTGTTAGTACTGTAGTTTCACTGTCACTGTCACCCTGTTCTGACATTGTAGACTGAAGCAGCCCTAGAATGCTCTCATTCGTTTAAAGGACTGTCAATCATCAAGACCTGCACCAACTGTGCACTTTCATTTGCCAGCTCCAGCGCCTGTTATTCAAAGCGCCTAGTTTGAAATTAGCGGGTTAAAATGTAGGTAAGCTTTTGCTATAGGTATACGGACACAGTTACTAGTTTGATTTCAAAATGATGCGCAAGAGGAAAGCACAATGATTATTGTGCACAATACCCTGACTGACAGCTGAAGTCTCCGTGGCAGGACGAAGCAGGCCCGTCTGCCTTGCCTTCCAGTGATTGAGTCCAGCTGTGCTGAAACAGGAGAGGGGGAGCTCAGACTCCGAATAATAAGCACAAGTTAGTTCTGTTCAACTATCTAATGTTTTGTTCTTTGCATATTTTTACTAGTAAATTTATGCTATGTGTGCTGCCTTTTCTACGGTTTATTTCAGAACTTTTTTTTAATTTGTGTAGGATCTTTCGTTACAAAATATAGCTCCACTGTGACCAAACGTTATTTCAATTAGAATGTTGGTAACCATGGTTTTGTTGCATGTTGAATATGATAAAGGGGTTTCGATAAATGAGACGTTTCGCAATGGCATAAAAAGTCAGTTTTTTTAAAAGCATAAAGATAATTCCCTTCTTGAATTGAAAAATAAAGATCGAAAAAATGGTAAATTCTTTCTAAAATAAATGTTGATATTAATTGGCGATTGGCAAAAAACTAAAAAAAAAAACTAATAGTAGCAAGCCTAGTTATACATCTTTATTGGGATTTGTGTATTCAGTCATGACTGAAAATTAGTCATTTCACTTTTATTTATTTTTTCAGAATTTACTCAGAAATTAAATCAAACACCGATTTACCTATCGGACCAATAAATTATTTTCTTTATTAAATAATCTCTGTTAACCTTTCTGCTCCCAACCCACACTCGTATTTCTTTTAGAAGCCCCCAATGAATTGATAGATGTATTATTTTGATTGGTTGTCCAAATATCTATTGGGTTGCCTGCGCCTGCAGGCTTTTGTTTTTTGAGGGAGGAGTCACGTGAACTGGCTGCACAGATACGACTCGTCAGTAGGTATCGCCCTTTAATAAAGAAAGCTGAAGCATATGTGTGGTCACAACCAATACTTGTCATTCTACCGTGAAAGCCTCAGGGTTTGTGATCAAAGGATCAGACTAATCCTGATTTTGCTTAACTGGGGTATAACCTTTACTTGAACCTTTTCGGAATTATTCCTTCTAAGGTGGTTTTTGGGAGTCCATTGTGAAACCATGCTACTCACACAACAGTCTCCTGAACCCTTCAAAGGCTGAAAGGAGGATTTAACAAGCGTCAGTCCCTTTTAAAATATTCATGGTAATGCAGCAGGTTTTTGTTGCCACAATTGATTTTGGCTGTTATTTATGTATTGGTTCATTGCCGATTTGGGTTCATAAAATATTAAAGCATGTGGTTTACATTCGGAGTAACACATGAATGCAAAACACACTTTAAGACTAAATTTGGAGATTGAGATATATATATATTATATATATATATATCATATATATATATATATATATATATATATATATATATGTATATATACATATATATATATATATATATATATATATATATATATTATATATATCATATTAATATATGGTATACGTATGTGTATATATCTAAAGTATATATATACACACATATATATACATATGTATATATACATATATATATACATATATATATATATAATATATGTTATATATATACATATATGATATATGTGTATGTATATACATACATACATATATGTGTGTGTATATATATGTATATATGTTTTGTTTTTTAGAGGTATTAGTGCTATACTTTGTTGTTAGTTCATGCTATGCTCACACTGTTTTTTTATATTAAATGTATATCTTTTCTGGTATCAAAATAGGATTTTCTTTCTCCATTTTGATTTTTTTTTGTATATAGAGACAATTAATGTATTTCAAAATTCTATTTTATGTAAATATTATTTAGATATAGGTATGATTTCATATTTATATATTGATATTTAGCATTATAATTAGCAGAGTTAATTAAAATCTTACATCAAAATAAGTGGTTATAATTAGTTTAACCAAAATAGTAATGAAACTGTTTATTCCATATTTCCATTTTTTTTTTTAATTCACAAATTACCTTTTAAAAATATTTAAATCTCAAAACCATTTACAAGAATACTGTAACTTGAGCAAAGAATTAGAATTTAGAGTTGTCAATAACAGATAATGAAAATTGATCAGTAGATTAATTAATGCTGAGATAGTTTGGAGTCCCCACTTGGATAGTGCGAGACGACGCTCACACACTGCTGTGTGTGTTTCTGCAAAAAACATATATAACAGAAGCACAATAGTGCCACTGTAGGTAAGAAAAGGGGATATTATAGATAATTAGTAATGGAAAAAGGACACTTAGACCAAATGCATGTTTTATTGGTGTTCTTGTTTTGCTATTTTTATTAATCGATAACAATAGTTATAATAGATTAAATACTGCAGCATACATGTAAGAAGCAGTCCACTTTAATTGAATATTTCTAAGTTAAAGATTCAGCATTAATTAGTCTTATTTTATTGCCGGCATGATTGTTACTAAAACACTTGTGCACAGACCGATTGCTGCATTGCTTAATGGGAGGATTAAAAGAAAAGAAATTAAACAGATACTTCCATCATAGAATTTTACATTATTAATATTATAATTAAACAACATTTACTATGAAAAGAGTCTTCCTTAGTTTGTTCAACACTAAGGCACTTAGTGAGCTGGTTTCCCAGCTGGCTCATGCTCGCAGCCATCAACATCATAGGGGGGAGTGTGTGAACTATATGTGTGTAAGACACTGCACTACCACCACCAGCCTACAGGGGCAGTACTGAGAAAAATGTTACACCCTTGGGAACCCCCCAGGTCTAGGGGTCTAGGTATCATTTTAAGTTGATTTAAAGGCTTTGCCAAGTGGGGACTTGGCAAAGTCTTTATCAAACATTTAAAAAAAAAAAAACAGATCGAAACTCTCATAGCTCAGTCGTAATGTACTCTGGGAATGTAGTTTATTGGTATCCACTGTTAATCACACATTAAAAACTTCAAATCCCATACACCGCCAATTTCACTCATTTATCAGTGCGATGGCTCATTTCCAGACAGTTTGAAAACGTGTCAAACCAAGATGAGGAGATAACAATTTATTTTCATGTGATTGGAGAAGTTCCAAAAGAAAACCGTGATGAAGAAAATTGAGATATGTCAGCGTCTTTACAAGAAATGAGCAATGAAGGTATTTAGTAGTAGTAGTAGTATTTCATAGCCAATAGAAGAACCACACCCAGCTATTCAGTAGCAGCTGGTGCACCAGCTGCCCAATGGCAGCCAGTGAAAAAATTCGGGTTTAGCATTCCCTAAACAAAAGGGGGTGCTGACAAAGATTAGCCATTAACTAATTAAAAGAAAAACCCGTCAAAACGACAGCAAATTAAACAGTCAGAGAAAAAGGGGGGGGGGGGGGGGGGTACAGAGCATGCCATCTAGAGCCTGCTGGTCGACAAAGGCCATCCTGTCGCCAGCAGACTCCGCATGGGCGTGCTATAAATTAACTCGGGACCGGACCATGGCCCTGAACATGGCTCAGCAATCAGAGACCCTCCCCGGTGGTCTTACACTTCCTGGTCATGTAGATGGCCAGTCTAGCAAGAGTCCTGGTGGAGCCACGAACAGGGTAAATGAAAAAAAAAGTAAAAACTGCAGCAGCAGGAGGTTCTTTCGGAACAGAAAGAATGGCTGCAGCCTGGCGCAAAGTAGTAGTAGTAGTATTTCATAGCCAATAGAAGAACCACACCCAGCTATTCAGTAGCAGCTGGTGCACCAGCTGCCCAATGGCAGCCAGTGAAAAAATTCGGGTTTAGCATTCCCTAAACAAAAGGGGGTGCTGACAAAGATTAGCCATTAACTAATTAAAAGAAAAACCCGTCAAAACGACAGCAAATTAAACAGTCAGAGAAAAAGGGGGGGGGGGGGGGGGGGGGTACAGAGCATGCCATCTAGAGCCTGCTGGTCGACAAAGGCCATCCTGTCGCCAGCAGACTCCGCATGGGCGTGCTATAAATTAACTCGGGACCGGACCATGGCCCTGAACATGGCTCAGCAATCAGAGACCCTCCCCGGTGGTCTTACACTTCCTGGTCATGTAGATGGCCAGTCTAGCAAGAGTCCTGGTGGAGCCACGAACAGGGTAAATGAAAAAAAAAGTAAAAACTGCAGCAGCAGGAGGTTCTTTCGGAACAGAAAGAATGGCTGCAGCCTGGCGCAAAGAAAATAAATGTGAACTACCGACTCTGACTGCCCGCCGAAAGGGCATGCGGTGTCCGAGTCAGTAGTAGTAGTAGTGGACGGCGAGCCACAGTCATTCTGCCTATGTACAGGTTATCTCTTCAGAGAATTTTTTGTGCTGTAGCCACTGCAGTCTGAAAACGATTATGCAGATGGATCAGTCGGATGTGACAGTCCTGGCAATTTTGGCAATTTTAACATAACTCAAATACCAAACAGTGAGCACCTGCCGTTTTATAAAATAACATGACTTGAGCTCCATATTTTGTTATCACAAGGAACAATATCTGCTCACTATATCTGCTCACTGTAACATATCTGCTCACTATTTAAAATGTAAATAACATTGTGTATGTGCCCAATGAGCCACATATTATATTAATATATATATATATATATATATATATATCATTATATATAATATATATGTGTGTGTGTGTATATATCTGCTATATATATATATATTACTATATAATAGTGATATATATAATATCATAATGGTGGCAATATATAGCTGTGATATGTATATATATATATATATATAATATATATGATACGTCCTTTATTGGATGCAGGTTATGACTATATAGATAACTATAGTAACATATCTATCCTTCTAGTGTATGTCAGGTTCTGCTAAACGAGAGACTTTAATAGTGGACAAGATTTATATATAATATATATATAATACCTGATCAGGGCTGTCTCTGCCTTGGCTATTCTGACCTGACCTTGCCCACAATCTGGTGATCTTTACTGTTGCCTTCAGCTTCCTGAAAGGCCGTAGCTGCTCAAAATGGCCCAGAGGGGTGCAGGAGACCACTGCTTCACTGACCCATGGCAAGACAGGATTGCAGATCAGAGCTGCAGGCCTCTGACATGGCTGTACGGGGCCATTGCACATCATAGCCCTGATATCACCCCTGTATTTTTCTGCTTGTTAAGTGGCATGCAGTTTGAGCTTGTTAAAAGGCAGACACATTTTACACCAGTCACTAGCTGTGAATTCGGGGCTTCTCCAGTTGCCATAAGCATTGACCTTTTGTGGACCTAAGCAGTCATGACTGAAGTAGAAAGGAAGACCGTTTTGTTTTTCCTCCTTTATTGGCTACTATGTGAGGAGGTTAATAATGGTTAGCCAATACGACGTTACTGTTCTGCAGCCAAATTGTAGCAAAGAAACATACACACCCTTTTATTCATTTAAACTTATATTTATTAATCTTGAGGCAAGGGCATTTTTTGCAGTTCTCATTTATGGATAGTCCCCTTTATTAAGACTGGCATACACAAAAAAAATCATAAGTCTTTATTTAGTGGGTTTCCAAAAGCAATACTTTAATTTGCATTTCAGTTGTTTGAAGCTGTGGAGGTGGCAATTCTGCTTAATACATCTGTAAATGAATTGAAAGTTTTGTGTGCATTGTCTATCTACTCTGTTCTGATATCAGACTGTCATAATCTCTCTAATTTGCTGTCTTATCACTATGTGTAGGTCAGCAACGTTACATTGCTATTTAAAAGACTGCATTCATAAGTCTGGTTGTGTGTTCCTTTGTTCAGAAAATATAAAGGAGACAGCAGTTAGGCCTGTTGGCTAAGTGTGCCTGCATGTTTCTGTTATTGGGACATATTGGCATAGAGAGCACAAACTAATAGTGAAATGCATTATCTTTTTGCACATAGTATTTATAGGTCAGAAGTAGTTCAACTCGGGCTACCACTTGCTTTGTAGAACTGTTATTTAAGCCATGGGCCTAGCTGAATCTGTGTGTAGAGTATTTGTTAAAGAAACATGTTTCAATTCAGTATCTCAATAAAATGAAACTGTCAAGCTTCTTATTGTTACCACAGGCTGAAGTTTGTTCATGATGATAATAAGTACATTACATGTCTAGTTTTTGGCAGTCGGCCTGGTTTCTAGGAAACATTTCCAACTGTTTAACCCCTTTTATTTATTTTTTTGTTACTTTTATATTTTTGTTTTTCTCGCAAATCAATTTAATAATAATAATAAAACTTTTTTTATCTCTGCGGTGCCTGGCTGCTTGTCACATTCAGTGGTGCCTTTGATGTGAAAAGTTTAATTCCTTCAGCAGCTTTACATGACAAAAAGTCGCTTATCTGTGATTTTGACAAATGCCAAGGGAAAAGTTATCTTTAGTATGTTACCTAATTTTGCTATTTTGTTTTATGATAATTTCTTCAAATGTAGTCTTTTTTTATAAATACTGCAAACTTACATGAAGTGCAATGTGTAGTTTAGACTTGTGTTTAGTTCACTGCTTTCCTGTTGTAGTAAAGCATCATACCACTGGCTAGGTATTAAGTTTGTAATAAGTAGGTAATTAAGTTTGTTTATTTCATGGTTGTTTTAATTAATCACAGAATAATTAATCTCAGCATAATTCAATCAAATGAATCAAGTACAGTCACACAAGAAAATAACCATAATTTGTCAGTCGCGGTTACACTTTAAAAATGAACATATTTTTCAAAATTGTGATACCAATAAAAAATGCTGGTGTTTCTTCTTCTTCTTCTTCTTCTTCTTCTTTCATTCAGGAATTGATTCCTGAATTTTATTATCTTCCGGAGATGTTTGTCAACTCTAACAATTACAATCTGGGAGTGATGGATGACGGGACAGTGGTGTCTGATGTCGAACTTCCACCGTGGGCTAAAACCCCAGAAGAGTTTGTCCGCATAAATAGACTGGTAAGAGAAGCGTCATCTGTTTGTGTCTGCATGATACTGTGTCAGAGTGCTCTCCAGATTTGAGGGAATTGTTATTTAAAGAAAGGGTTTCATTTTCCTGCCCGGCTAAGATGCCCTGTCACTATCCTGGTGTCTGGACCACCTGTCTCCTATTTATAATTCATTAGCACAGAATTAAACGCATTGGATTGTATGGCACTAATCGTTACACTAATCCTTTGTGAATATGGGCCTACAGTATGACACCTTCAGCCAGTATGCTTACCTTTTCAAAGGAATTTAATCCATTTGTATATGCAGTTGCTTCAGAGCTACATTTTCTTTAAGATAATTGCATGAATGAATTACCTGTATTTGATTATTCAGATTGAGCTCCCATATAAATGTTTACTATAGGAAAAGTTTGGCAAAGTGTAATAAACCATAGTGAAAACATGGCTAAGCATAGGTAAGAATTGTAAAGCCAAAAGAGGTGCAATAAAGCATATTTTAAAAGATGGTAAACTATGGTAAATGCTTAGTATAACCATGAAAGAAGTGTTGGAAAACTGCAAAATTACCATGCAAATTTAGTGTGGTAAACTTTAAGGGTCTCCACAGCAAGCAGGTAATGACACTCAGGTGAGACCAATGGTGGTGGTTGCTCTAATTTGCAAATACAATTGAAACATTTGCGCAGACGGCTGCTCTCAACAGAGGCTACGAAGAACTTTATGGAGAGCAGCACTCAGCTCAGATTCAAGCAGCTGTTTCTTTTGAGTCAAATTCTTTTTTAAATTATATTTCATTTTCTTGTTAATTTGTTTTACCGTTGGAATCATTGTTCACATGCTGTGACCCCAAAACAGCTGGAAAGTGCTGAAGATATGCAGAGATTTCTTGTTATAGTATTTTTTGGGCTAACTCATTGCTCATACATAAACAACACCATTATTAATCCTGATTCTTATTCATCTAATCCCAGTGAAGTAATTCCGCCTCTAATTTTAATGCGTAGAATGCCAGTGTTGCAGGGTTACATGGGCAATTTATTCCAGATAGGTGTCATCTGATACTTATAGGAGATTACATTTTAAAGTGTAAGGCTGGAGTTACTGGAGTCACATTACTTTTGTATTATTTAGATTTCCAAATACAAATAAATGTGCAGTACTCTTATCCATAGTAGTTCTTTAATAAAACACTCTTTTTAATGGTTTCTGATCATTTTTTTTAAGCATACAACTTCTTTTATACTAAATATAACACCCTCATTTATTTCTGTTTTTTCAGAAGGCATTGATTAAAAGGAGTACCAGTGTTTATTTAATTTTTGTTATTAGTTTTTTTTTTTTTTTTTTTTTGGCAAATTGAATACAATGATTGCAGCTCATGAAATTTAGACGACTTTGATCTGTGACCTTTTTTTGTGGTGCTAATCAGGTTCCTGATATTATTACGCTTTGCTCATTAATCATTTTTCCTGTGGCCCGTCTCGCAGCCAGACGGCTCAGGCCCCTGTTTACAGCCCCAAGTTGGCAGACTCCTCTTGCCTTCCACCTAAGCTATGGTGCGATACTTTGGCTTCATACGACCAGAACTGCATCAAGCTGTGTGCTACAATTAGTCAGATGGCCGTTAGGTTGAACAGGGATATAGTATTGCAGCTGTCTATCTTTAAGTACCATAGCCGTGCTGAGAACAGATGATCTATAGGATGAGCTGTAATTACGGATGGTACAGTACCAGGTCAGAGCAGCAAAGTCCAGCATTAATTAGCTGGCACTGTTGTGACAGTCTTTTTCTATACCATATACTTGACTGCTTGTTTCTGGAACATTTATTTAAGAGAGCAACACGTTAATGAAATAAATTAAGGTAGTGTGTAATTATAGGTTATTTTATTATAGTAAATGTATATACTACAGTCTTTCTGCCTCAAAATAACAAATACTAAACAGTAATACTGTAACTTACTGTTATTTCCCTAATTGCAACTTTTTTCTTTGTTGTGTAGGCATACAAAACAGTCCACATACTGATCACTGCCAGAATCAATAGACTTGCCTTTTAGTAAACCTTCTGGTGTGTGCACGGACAGCACATCGATTGCTACAACATTCTCAGACAGGCAAACTTAGCAAGCTGAGATAACTAGAAAGCAGCAATGATCTTAAAAGGAGGAGAGGAAAATAATTCTATAATTAATAATTTTTTTCAGCTACATAGCCTATTTTTCCGGAGTTTAAAAACAAGAAATCTAAAACTGTTTGTTACAGCATATGCAGCGTAATGCTGAGTTACACTGCCTGAGGGGACAAAATACAACGTTCCTCAGTTTTAGGGAGCCACAAACTGTCAACCCAACTGACAGAAATTTGAATCTTCCAATTTACTTATTTTTAACCCAGATTGCAAAACTGTGTTAAGACCCAAATGCTGTAATTTATATGCAGTAGATCTCCTGTAGCTTGTGAGACCACAAGTTTTCGTATTGCACTGTATTAATTAGCCAGTTGCAGTCATGCTATAATTCATTGCATATTTTAATTTGTTTTAATACCTCACATATATTAAACAGATGCATTAAAAAATGCTGAAATGGTTAAAGAAATATACATCAAAGCGTTTTTATTGTATTCTGCTGTATGGCTTTTTTACTTGAGGCCCACATGTAACAGCAACCAGCTTTCAGATTGGCATCTGTTTTAACACCCTCTGTTCTGCTGATTCACAGATCTCTTAATTAGTACAGTACAGGGAGAACATTAAAAAAGAACAGAAATGCACTTGTCCACTACAATTTGTTAGAAGCCACCTCTTGTAAAGAGAGATTACATTTCCTTTTGGGCTAGCAAATAAAAACTTGGAATGAATTAATATTAATGCATATTAAAATAATTTGGTGTACACCAGTATAAAATAAATACCAAATACTGGTTTGGGAAGAGCCCTGCTAAATTTCTCTAACATGTAATGTGGATGGTAATAGTTTCAAAATGTAGTGATATTTTTCTGAGATAAATAAATTGAAGGGACTCCATTCCTAGGAATTCCTTCACAAACCAGTCCAGGTATGAAATGTAGTTTTGGCCCCGCTGCCAGGCAGAATAAGCTTTGAGAGATAATTAAAAGGGGTCCTTGAGGCATTGGAGCCTCCTAATGACTGATAACTGGCATTATCGAGTGTCATCTGGTTCCTGAAGCAGAATGAGAAATTTGTAATGAGACCCTGGCCTCCGAAAGGGAGAGAGATACGTGAAGAATTAATGGGGTGTTTCATTCTTTATCACATCTGCCACTAATGGTGTGAAAGTAATACAGCAAGAACAGAAACAGCAGGAGAAGAAAAGAAGACAGAATCCTGATAATTTTTTTTATTATTATTTCAGATGATTAAAATAGGGAACTAGAAAGTAGATTTAATGCATGGGCAGTTGAAAGTGTAGATTGAACTTTAAATAGCGTTTTATAGGTATTTCTTATGCTGATCTGTAGCACGTAATAATAAATTGCATCTCACATATTGTACATTAGAAATTTTCTTTTGAGTAAATGTGATCTGTTTTAGGCTATTTTCTTTTTAAAATAATCAAACGGTGTTGCTCCAGGGGACATTAGCCATTGATTGAAAATGTAATCAGAGTATTAAAAGTGATGATAAATTCTGATGATGTCTCCAGAATAAAGAAATGCAAGCAGGTTTTAAAGCAACCTCTAATTACCAACAAAGAATAGCAATTGAACAGGGGGGTCATTTTGACATAAACAATGTCTATCAGTGTTTGCGAGTCTGTTTATGTGGGTCAACACAAGTGTGTAAATCCACCTCTCTGCCCATTATGCACTTATGAAAAGTCTTTATATTTTCAATTGCAAAGCAACACACTTCTCACATTTAGGATAAGAGCTACAAGAATCTGAGCTACAAAGACAAACCGAGCCCCCCAGAGTGGACACACAGGACCTCGATTACTGGTTGTAAGCTCACACAGATTTCTTCTGGAGTGTTGGTGCATGACGTGCATAAGGTCAACTCATGCCTGTGGGCATCATTATGTGGCAATGGACCAGAAAGCTGTGAATATTGTTTGAATATTGATTGTGTCATAAATCCTGCAACACTTCTGACAGCAATTACATTTTTAGGGGTGGTTGTTTGAAATTGTATGTCATTGGTGGACAATGAATTATTTTTGTTATTAGTCAAAACATGAAAAGGCTAACTGAACAATGAGGCTGCTTCTGCTTTGTGAATATAGCACTAATATCATTGTCTGAATGCCCATAACAGACACACAAGGAGGTGTATGACAACCACAATTAAAGGACTGTGATTGATTTTCAGCTTGACTTTTTACTATTGGTCTATTTAGTTAAAGAAGACTGGTGTGGAGTAACATTGTAATTGTATATACTGTACATCAGATCTCAGATTGTTCTGCATTGGAAATAATGTTTTATTTAATAAGCAAGAATTCAAATAGAGTTCTATAGCGGCAACCAAAGCCCTACTTTTCTGGTACTTTATTTCTGTTAAGGATAGTATGATAGTAGTTTGTAAGCAGTTGATGACTCCTTCCTAGATTAATAAAAAAAAACAAAAAAACACAAAACATATTACTAATTTGCTTTTCCTGAAGGTATGTTTTAAAGAATGGGAAAAGGTGCTTTATGTAAGTTTTGATCTAGTGGTAGCAACTTTGTTTAAACTAAAGGCCTATGATCAAATTAACTTTGTACAAATAAGATATTATAACAGGGATATTAAAAATATAAGATGAATAGATACTAAGCTAACATGCATTCATTCTCATTCTATTATTCTCTTTATTGTTGTATTCAATATCTTACTTTTATCCAGTTCCCAATAACAGTAGCATTTTACATTTTATTTAGGTTTTCTCCAAACATGTCATGAACATATTGTATTCGCAGAAAATCATAATTCAGACATGTCTGCTTTTTTTTATTTAATTGATTCTGTACACAAAAACATGTTTTGAGTCAGTATGACAGCCAGAGTTCTTATACCTGCCACCTTTTGACACATAACATTCTTTGCTCATTTGGTAATATTATTTTCTTTATTCCAAAGGCCTGGATTCTATAACCATAATAGGACACTGTTTTTTTAGCATAGTTAAGAGCTCAGGTTAGCCTTGCAGTTAGAGTGCACACCTTCTTAATAGGTTATGAAAAGGTAGATGGCTGATCCATCAAGTTAAGCAGTTTATGAAATGCAACATTTCCAAATAACTGAATTAAAAAGGGGTAAATGAAAGTAAAATAATGTGGCATCCATGCTGTAAGCTCACGATGTAGTTCTTAAAGATGCAAGCATCATTTGGGTGGTGATACCTTTTTGTCTCCCAGTTTGTTTAAATGTGAATTTGATGAGCTCAGCTTAAGTTCTTAATAGACTTCCATGATTCACACCACCAAGCCACCATGCAGTTTTATTATGAAGTATAAAAGGGTGAAGTTTTGATAGCTGTTCAGTTCAGAGTTCCCAGTATGTCTCTTCTAGCTCTGTGAAGGTGCTGTTGTATCTCTGTAGTACAGTTTGAATGCTAAGCCATTAAGGGCAGTTTATAGGCTTTTTAAGCTTGACTTCTGTAGACACTGCTGACAACTTGGTATTTTTAAAACTTCGATAGAAGTAGGTACAAGTATGAAAAGCAAAGAACAAGATGGCACTTCATAATAACAAAAAAAAAAAGCATTTTCCCACAGTCATAAATACAGCAGTAAAGTCCAATAAATGAAAATCTCCTGAATGTGTAAAATCAGCAGTCCCCCTGAAATGGCAGAAACATTAGACTAAGTAGCAGCGGCATCTACCTCAGCCGCCAAAGAGGAGTATCTTGATGGATTTATTGGCCATTAAAGATCTCTTCAAATGGTTTTCTTTTTCTGAGAATTGGAATGCCTCTTTCGCAAGGTGTTTATATTCTTGAAGTATCTCTTGTTTAAGCTGGTGTACTGCGGAAAACCCTAGGAAATCTGATCCAAAGACATTAACTGAAGATTGTTACTGTTTTACAGTGTGTATAATAATGAGGATAAATGACACAATCACTTTTGGTTGTAATCATAAACTTAACACAATTCTGCAATGGGAAATAAGCGTGCCAGTCTAGCAAGGTGAAGGTTGATGTCTAGAAGAATCTATGTTATCTGTAAGTCATTTATTAAGAGAAAGTTCTTTTAAAAATGTATACTAGGTTCATTAATTACTCATTCAGTTATACTAGATGCAATGTGTGCGCTAACTACGCAAGTTAAAATGAAAACACTTTTATACAGTATAATATGGCCATTGCGTAATGTATAAATAATAACATCAATTTCAAAACACATGCCTGTTGAACCTTTTATCATCTTTTACTTTGGGTATAACAAAACTGGTATTGTAATTACCAAAGTAATAATAGCTGTTAATGGTTTTCCAAGTTGAAGATGTATTTTTCTCTAATGTTCTTGACATTTGTATTGACTTCACCAGCCGACTGGAAAATGGTTTCTAGTTCAGCCATTCATTTTCAGCACTTTAAGGAAACAGCTAAACTCTGCATTACCAAACTCTGAACTGTAAAAAAAAAAAAAAAAACACAAAAGATAGCAATGACTTGAGGTCTAAGGAGCACATGTGAGGCCCAATACACAATAGTAATCTTTGGTGGGGGGAGAAATATGCATAAGCACATGTAGTAGTTCAACATTTAGTTTCCAACTTTTTTTTTTTTTTTTAATCTGGGACCAATTTAGGCAGGTTTGCCTTTGTTTCTAGGGTTCTATTAAGGTTCCTCTGAGCCTTCATTATAAGCTACTGTGCTCGTCTCTGTCTCCTTCGATGTATACTGGGATTTTATTTAGATGTGGTGATAATTCTCTTTAAGGAGTTTCTTAAGAGAATTCATTCCAATACCATCTAGAAACAGGGATGAGATTCCGAATAGTTTCTGGTTAATATCAGTTTGTTTCATACAGGAAGCATAGTTTCATTGCCGGGTAGACGTTTTTACAGTGTACAGTATATTTTATAGTTCATCCTCCCTCAGTGATGCACTTGCATTTTGACCTGCATGCGAGAAAATGCGTGAGCTGAAGCAGCTGGTATTCTCGCTATATCCCTGTATGCACTGTCTTTTTTAATTGTCTTGTTATAAATGGCACCAAACTGAAGTGAATGTACATCTTGCTTGTTCCACACGTTCTCTCCAGTCCACTAGTACTTCCAGCCAGCCAGCCAGGCATGCACAGGGAAGGCATGAAGATTAATTTTCTTTAAAAAGCAGCTTTTCACAATTGCTTTGCTCATCGCTAGCAGTTTTTAATAAGGACACAACTTTTATAAGAAATAGAATTCAATGCGGAAAATAACCCTAAATTGTCCATCCGTAAATGAACATAAATTACTCAGACAGCATATTTTTTTGTGTTCACAGTTTTCGCTGGTGTTGAAAGTTCAAGGATGACTTACAGTAGGATGCTGAAGAATCACCTTTCCTGACCATTATTGTTGTTGCATACTATATATATATATATATATTTACAGCTAGATGTTTTATGGCATTGAGGATTTCCAAATGCAGCTGTTTTACAACAGCTGTAGAACCCCTCCATGCAAAAAAAAAATGTGGCAGTGGTCAATATTTTTTTTATATTTTTAGCTTAGACTAAACTCAGCTAAGAGATGGTGCTGCTTAACTGCGTGCCAGAGAGGTTGCCGTTCTGCTGCGGAACTAAACATCTCACACAAATTGGTATTGATTTGTTAAAAATTCAGAGAATTGTTTTTATATTTACTTAAATCACTGCAGCTTTTCAGAGCTTACAGATTTACACAGTTTTTATTTAGTTGTCAAAGCATTTAATTGTAGCCATTGGTGAAGGTGTAAAGCTGCCAAATAAATCAACCTTCATGTAAACATCCAGTGAAAGTTTGTCTGTTAACATACTGTAGTGGTCACTGTGCAGTTGGTTTAGTCTTTTAACATGCAGGGAAGTTAAAGGGGCTGGCTGCTGGTTGCTTGTGTGATGGTAAGCAGTAATGGACTGTGTGGAGCAGAGAGGCCGTCTGTTTTGTTTTGTTTATCTTTTTAAAACTGCAGTATTTGACAGTAAAGTGAAACTGACTGGAAATTAATTGAAACCAGTCATAGACAATTTACTGATCTGAGATGCGTGTTTGTCATGGGCTTCTAAATTTCCATTTGGCCACTGTAAATATACATTTTCTTTGGTAAAGTAATGGAGTGTTAAAATTAAGGATGCATTTTGGTTTTTATAAAGAATACACATAAAAAATAAAAAGCAAAGTCTGTTTTTGTTTGGTAGATTTTCCATATTAAGCATGTCAAATAGGTTTGTTGTTTTGTTGTCTGCTTCAAACTGATAGAAATTGATGAATAAATAAACACTATCGCCCCCATTCCTCAAAAAAAAACTAAAACAAGAATGTTGCCATTGGTTTTCTATACGAAACTTCCCCGGTACTGCATGCAAGTTCTCCTCTTGTTGTCTTTTTAGTTACTGTTGGGCCCCTCCGCTCTCATGCACTGGTGCTTCGCAGCGACACCTGCCGGGAGAAGCAAGTCTGCTTCTGCTTCGCTGCAGTCTTAACGTGGTCCCAATCAGTCTGTGGTTCTGCCTAGCACACTGCTGGGCTATCAGGTGTGTTTTGTTTATAAATAGCTGCTGCTGTAGCAGCAGTTGTGCAAGCCGCTTTTGTGAGCACCACCAACAGAAAAGGCAGTGAACCAGTGCAGCTCTGAAGCTTTCCTTCGTTCCTTTCAAGACAAACGGGGAGATCTTCACATAAAATAAAGCTGCTTTTCATTAGTTCCAGTGAATACCTGTTAAGAGAGGTGGGGTTCCTCTAACAACCAAACATAAGAGCATGGCCAGTTTCTTTGTCCTGATTGTTCGTGGCAGATCGTCAGCTAAACAGCCTGTGGCCTCTCTTTCGAGTTAAGTGGTTTAGAATCTGAGTTAATTACTCTACTCATTTATTCTAATCACCATCCTCCTATAGCTGGCCAAATTCTGTCATGCGGTGGCATCATTTGAACCTGTCAGATGTTTTTTAAACCACTGTAGGGTAGTCAGGGCTCATTAGTGAGGCCTATCCATTCCTTGTTCAAGCAGTCCTCTCTCTCTCTCTCTCTCGCTCTCGTAATTAAGTCATTTTTATGCCATGACATTTTTTTATGCCGTGCATCTCTCTTTGAAGACAAAAACTTCAGAATAATAAAATATTTTTACATTCACGAATCTCTCACCATGTCTGTAAATGCAAAATTAGGGCTGTCATCATTGAAAAAGTAGTTCACTGTGAGATTCTCCACTGTAAAAATGTCAGTGTGAAATACACAATTCCCTTTATATACCTTCAGTTACACAATAATTCAATAATGGTATGTAGATATATTTAAATGTTAGTGTGTCCCACATGTAAGTACACTTCCAATACTTTTCAGTCACCGGGGATATGCATCCCCGTTGGGGGGGGTAGTGCTTGCTTTCTTTTAATATGATGTTCAGTAAGTAATATTGGCAGAAAGCTTTCTTCAATAAACCTTGAAGCTTAACTAGATACCCTGCAATTACCAAGTCAAGTGAATATTTTACTAAAATAAATGCACCCTTGGTGATGGGTTGTGATTATGAGTCAGCAGGTTCTTGCTCTAGTACGTAAATTCTGAAAAGTATCTACTCTGTTAAATCTTATGTGGCAATTTAAAGCCAAGAACATTTGTGCCAGTATATTTAATATATATATATATATATATATATATATATATATATATATATACCTATATATATAGAATATATATATGTGTGTGTGTTTTTTCTTTTGTCTGTGTAAACAAAAAAATATCGTTTTGATAATTAAAACTAAAAAGATTGGTGAGCTAGTGTACTTGTCACAAAAAAGCTTTTTCTAATTTGGCACCGTTATTTGTGTGTGTGTGTGTGTATATATATATATATATATATATATTATATATATAGATACATATACATATATATATATATAATATTATATGTGGGATATATATAATATATATATCTATATATATATATATTTGTAACTGACTTGTGTATAGCAAAAAAATTAAGCTTGTACAAGAACAATTTAGTTTTTCTGTAGGAGGAAAAAGACTGCTAAAATAGGAGTTTACAATAAAAATAATATTTTTTACTAATTTAGTTTTCAGTTTTTTATTATTTTTTCTGATTACACCTTTTGCCATTATGTGTTCTCCATGTTTTTTTTATTCAGTTCCACATTTAAATCTCAGACCCAGGTCCTGTTCAATATTAATTCAACACACTTTGATATGGCAATCTGTCTATTTTGTAAGGCGAGTTAACAAGCCCTTTAATCAGGTACTTGAAGCAAAATCAAGATTGCAAGGGAAAAAAAAAACGCATGTTAGAGTTTGAAATATGACTAGGGGTGCAGTGATCTGCAGAGTTTCCTGAGGCTGATTGCATCTCAGTTACTACAAACAAATCAGAACATTGTGGTGTGTGTGTGTGCCATCTCTATGTGTGTGTGTGTGTGTGTGTGTGTGTGTGTGTGTGTGTGTGTGTGTGTGTGTCAATGAGCATTCATGTATTTACATGAATGAAGTGTTGCAGAGTATGCATATTGCACCCACATATCTCTCTCCCAGACAGCCACTACAGACATTTAGATATACTGGTACACGAGACTGAGCAGAGTGATTTTATGATTGTGGTACATTCATTTTTTGGTTTTAGATTTTCTGTTTTATATTAGATTGGTTATAATAGAAATATAATACCTATTACAGTATTCGGGAACAAATTATTAAACATATTCAGAGAAGTCCGTACAGGGTTTAATTTGCAATTGGTATGTGTTTTCTCAGTACAGTTGAAATAAACCAGGACTCCATGTGTGTTCATGGAATATTCTGCTTTTGTTTCAAGTACAGTGTAGTGAATGTACAGAAAAGAAAGCATGTTTAAACCTGAATATCTGAATTTAAGTAATCACATTTCTTAAACCAAACTTTCTTAATCTGTTAGCAGTATGCCATGCGATTTGAATGAGTGGTAGGTAGATTCCAAAGTTTTTCAGCACTCAGACTTGCACTACAGAATAGGGCTACTTTGCTTGTTCTTTTTTTTAATTCAGTGCATTTTTTTTTTTTTTTTTTTTTTTAAGTTATGCAATAAAAAATAAAAAAGAGAGTTCAACTTTGGAAAAGCTTTGTAAATATGGCCTGTTTGTTTGAATAAATTATTACAGCAAAGATGAACAACCAGACAATAGTTTCAAATTTTTAAAAAAAAGTTCAAGAAAGACATTTGTACAGGTAAGCGTGGCGCAGAGTTAGATCTCCCTGATTGCAAGGAACCTCTGAGAGGGTTAAGGTATTGTGCTACAAGACAGGAAATCTGGCAGCTATTGCAGAAACTGGCTGTAATACAGGCACACAAACAATTTATCAGTCGTCTTAAAATGTGAATACATTTCTGCCGTATGGCTGTTCTAGCACGCTAACAGGGGAAACCTTTACCTCCTGATTCCTCAAGCCTTAGAAGGGAAACACGATCCTGGCATTGCGTCAGATTTGTTTAATCCAAAGCATGTTTTGATTGGAACAAAGCACAATGTGAAATAAATGTAAGAATTAAAAAATGCAGAAAGGATATATCATCTTTTTAAGAGGAAAACATAAAACCAGTTTTAATTAGGCAGTAACAACCAGCCATCGTCACTGTAAATTACAATGGTCATATGTCAAGGTTTGAAAAGCATAGCTACCAAATATATAGAATCTTGCTTATGCAAATACGGTGGAATGGAAGAGTAAAGCAAGGTGAATAAAATAGTACTACATAATTGAAAAAAAATGTAGGTGTAAATATTTTACACTGGTAGAATACATCTTTATACCTGTATCTAGCTTGGAAACACTTCTCCTTAAGAGTCATACAGAAATGTCGGTTCTTAACATGCTCTGGTTTTTCATGACATATTGTAATGATTCCCTATAGAAAATATAAGTATCACAGAAAGCCTGCTAATTGGTGTATAAATAAGCCATGCCTTTTTCAGTGCACAAGGCCCTTTGTGCCTAAATCTTCTAGAAACAAGGTTTTTGTAATTTAAAAAATATATATGTTTTATTTCTGTACTATAATGTAAGACTAAAATAGCATTTGTAGTTTTTAAATGGAAGCATAATAAAGCAAAGTTTTTAATGTTTTTACAATAACTGGTCACATTCAAAAGTATTTGAGATTCAAAATACAATGTATCCATATTCCATTTAGTAAACAAATTAAACCTTGCATAAAATATAAGGTGCCTCAGCGATGCTTATATTTTACATGCTTGTCTTTCCCAATAGTAATAATGGTTCATAATCAGCTTTTTTTCCCCTTGCACAATCACTTTTACTACAGTAAGTAGAGAATAACCACAGTGACAGATTCTCATTAGCTACTGACGTGTGCCATCTCCTTCTGCTGCTTATTATTGATGTATTTGTTACCATGCCTCACACAATATTGGTGTTGTGTTATACTTTCTTTTTACCTGCTGTAATTGTTTTCTCCATTTCCAGCCATATAAATAGACCTGTTCGTTTAGGCTGCATACAACAGAACTGTTGTAACCTAATTGCTCAACCCAAAGACTGGGAGATTCTATTTTTATAGTACTAAACACATTGCTTATTTGGGTATACCATATACAAGCGGTACTGTATGGCAAAGTATTTCTGATCCAGACAGTATGCCAAGCCAGTGGGCCCCAAACACTAATTGTCAAGATTTATAGGCTAGCTATCCATTTGTTATGCTTGTTGTGAGTAAGGAGTTTAGGTCTATTAATTTTAAGAACAAGCCAGGACTATAAATGTACATTATGCATTTGACATGTAATTATATAGCTATATGTTTTAATAATGAAACATGAGGTCAATTGTTGGTTTGCATATTAAAATTAGACTTTTTTTTCTTACAATGATATAGTTTTTCTATTCATTAATGTTGTTTTTTGTTAAGC
Organism: Polyodon spathula; assembly: GCF_017654505.1. Taxonomy (NCBI): domain Eukaryota; kingdom Metazoa; phylum Chordata; class Actinopteri; order Acipenseriformes; family Polyodontidae; genus Polyodon; species Polyodon spathula. The sequence goes on along the minus strand of NC_054534.1, from coordinate 67,501,615 downwards.
TATCTAATTCCCCTATTGGTAACTAGAAACAAATTGCCCACTGCTTTCAAATGCTTGATAAGATCAGTCTTCAGGGACTAGAAGCATGTAATCATGTATTGATTGTTATCATGTACCTTCCCTGCTTTGAGGGTATTTCAATTATTTTATAAATATTGTGATTGGTCTTATCAGGTTTACCAAATGTGGAGCACATTTTATCAGAAAACTGCTTTTTAGAAAAACATGTTGTATTTATAGACTAGTGGAAGGTGGCAGAAACAAGTACTTCACATGCACTATTGTAAAATGAAACTCTTGAAAAAATACATACAGTGCATTTTACATAAGTCTTAACAATCCTACAAAATACCCAAAGGGATTCTCAACTTCATAGATTATCCTTTAACAACTGGTTTAGATTTTGTGTGATTTGTTATTGAAGTCTCTTTCTTTATTATTTTTAACTACAGGATTTCCTGAAATGTAAAGTAAAACTCTTGGAGCCAAGTTAATTTGTATGATCTTTAGTTACAAAATTATAATTACGGTTTCTGATTTTCGTTGTTTTGCCGCAACTTTTCTACTCTCCTTTTAAGAATTAAATGGATACCTGTTAAGCCATTTGTGTATCTCAATCACAAGGGAGAAACATGTTAATAGTAAAATTGATTTCATCTTTTTTTTTCTTCTGTGAAACCACTAAATTGGCTTTTAAATTGCCCAAGCCTTAATGTTTCATTTACAAGCAGCATGTTAATAAGCGACTAATCTTTATTAAAGCTGCAATTAAAAATAAAGTGTTTTATGCTGGACAAACTTTATTGCAATCATTCTGCATGACCTGTATTTACATTGATAAAGAGGAATCACTTCTGTTTTGAAATGAAAAAGTAAGATTTTCAAGCAAATTTAGTTATTTTGTAGAAAAAAAAAACATAAATTAAATCAGTTTTACTGTTAAAACATTGATACGCGAATGGTTTACAGATAAAGTGAATAGAGTAGAAAAGTCGAGGGGGAAAACACAGAAAATCAGAAGCCATAATTTAACTTAAACTGAATTCAGTTAAAGCCATTTTGTATATGAATTTGATTAATAGACAGTTAACTAAAAGCTAAGCGTTCTCTAATATTAATTTTGAAAAGTTTCTATGTTTAATGAGATGTCTTCCAGTTACATTTGGGTAGTTTTCCTGTGGATGAGTAGCACAATTATGATTTCCTCTCATATATAAATAAAAAGAAAATGAGCCTTAGGAGTCTCATACAATATGGTTGGTTTTTAGTGGCATTTTTTTAGCATTGTGTAAATTCTTTATGAAAATGAATTTTACAATTTATGAGCTGCATCTTAACAACAAGAAAATGTCATCGTAGACAGGAGACATTTACCGGATCTTGGCTTTTCTTGATTGAAAGTTCTAATTAAGTGAATCGAGAGAATTAACTGAAATTAGCTGTCAGAAAGTCACATTTAAATGAGCGATGAGCTGCTCCTGCAGTAAACATTCAAATTATATAAATTGCCATTTAAGTGTACAGTTTAATGTTTGTCATGCATTAATGTCACAAAACCCGCAACGACAATCAAGCCTCTCATTCTGATTTGAGCATATTTAGGGCCTTTGTTCAGGCAGCCCTGTGCAAATTAAGACAATTGCTGTTTTTATGTGCAAGCATAAATGTTTTCCCTCTTGCCCGTTAGTGACAAGAAAAGTGCCTTTTTACCAAAATGCTTTGGCATTAAAAATAAATTCCTTGCATTAATAAATAAATACTTCTAATATAAAAGAACCTTTACCAATCATAAGAGGCCACCTCCTCAATTTTGAGCTGTTTTATCATCAATGAGTTTTCAGGTTGAGAATTATTATAACTTAATGTACCTGTAAATAAAAACAAAACTAACATCTTGTAGCCACTAATGAAAGCCATTTTAGCAATAGATTATTGTTTATTTGTGTGTGCCCAAAATCCTGTAAATCTGTGTGCTAAAATGAATGACTGAAGCTTTATCTTTTATTTTTTTGCTTTGTTTCTGTTTAACAGGCGCTTGAGAGCGAGTTTGTCTCCTGCCAGCTACACCAGTGGATAGATCTGATTTTCGGATACAAGCAGCAAGGTCCAGAGGCTGTCCGTGCACTCAATGTCTTTTACTACCTAACATACGAAGGAGCTGTTAACCTCAGCTCCATTGCCGATCCAGTGCTAAGAGAGGTAAGTCATTATTATTATTAATTGGTCATTTAGCAGGCGCTTTCATCCAAAGCGACTTAGACTGGGGGTGAACTATGCATCCTTAACAGCTGCTGCTACAAAGTCACTTACATTAGGACCTTGCTTTTTACGTCTCGTCCGAAGGAGTAGCATCCAGTCACGGGATTCATAAGTCCTTATTCACAGTAATGGACTGAATTTTCCTTGACTGAATGGTCCAGCCCTTCTGATTTATATGAAGTGCTTTCCTGTATCTGTGCTTTCAAGCTCTCCTTCAGTGTTCAAATGTGCTGTATTGTTTCGAAAAGAGTTGCTGTTGAATTTGATGTTTTGTTAACTTTGCTAAACACAGCACCATTAGGGAATGTGACAGTACACCAAAATAAAAGTTTTGTTTGCAACTAGCGGTTCACCAGTGACGGTCTTTAGGTGTGCAGCAAACCAAATCTGTTTCTGTTGGATAGAAGCAAGTGCGGTAGTTATTTCTTCCTTAAACAATGTCACTGAACAGTAAATCAGAGGTGTTAAGTATTTTAGGTATTCAAGCAGACATTTGTAGAATATATAAACATCACAACTGTGGCATAACTGAGAACCTGAATATATATTAAGAATTGCTGTGGGTTGAATCATTCAATTTGACTTCATCATTTTTATGTTTCAGACTTTTTAAAAAATTTTTTTTTTTTTTACTGCAGCTGTAGAGTTATACAGATTTGGCTTGTGCTAAGGTAAAGTTGAATCCGAATTAAAGGGAAAATCTGATTCCTACTGTTTAAAGTGGACATAATTTGCATCATAGTGCATTATGAAATAAAGCAGTCTTGTGCAGGCAATTTTGTTTTCCATTTGGAATCGACTGTGCGTAGAATTGTGGAGGTCCTTATTACTTTGTAGACATTTGTATTCCCTCTGCCCTTCACGCTCTTTGACTGGAGTACCTTGAGATGAGAGGGCATGTTCAGATTTATGAATTCATCCAGGTAATCCACATGAAACCGCACTCCAGAGACTGGCATGCAGATTCATCACCAAGGCCTGTCTTATTTCACAGACTGGCCATTCCTAAAGTAGTTGTTTGGAACAGGAGCCGAAAATAAGTGTTGACCTACAGCAGATGTGTGCTCAAGTGTTTTTTTTTTAATTCTTCCTTTTTTAATGTTTCTCCTAGAACAGTGTTATTTGCACTTTGAAAGCTTTTCAGTACACTTAAGTTGTATGAAACTTCTTTCCTATGGTGTGAATCCAGTATTGTTCTGAAAATCATCAGTTTTAATGTTAGAAAGTGAAATGTGTATATAGTATTTCAGATTGGATCAAAACTGGGCCATTTTACATGTAAAGAAAAAAGTAGCAGTCTGTTTTTTTGTTTTGTTTTGTTTTTTTCAGGTGATGGTCAATTAAACCCATTCCCATTCTTTCTTTTTATGCATATATTTATGTTGGTATGTCCTGAAAAATCACAAGTTTTACCAAAAAATAAAAAAGACGCCAGTTCTTCGGTGTAGGTTACTGAGTTACGGTTGTTTCAGTTGGTTCTGTCTGCTCTGACAGGCTTTTTTATTTTATTTTGGCAGAGCTGAGATTATGCTGCAGTGGTCCAGCAGCTACAGTAGTGGAGCTGCCCCAGAGACTGCACTGCCTTGCTAGGCTAGTCTGTGGGTTTGGAATGTCTCACTCTAGATTAGGTAGTTATAGGGAAAGGGAAACCACATGAAAAAAGGTTTAATAAGAGTTCTATTAATAGTTACTGTCTAACCAAGGAATATTTGTCCACCCTCAAAACATGCTGCCTTTTATTTTTCTTTGGTCATTGTTGCTTTGTCAGGTTTGCAACCAATAGCAAGGATGGGATGACAGATACTGTACATAAAAATAACATGTATACGTTTAAAATAAAAAAATAATAAATAAAAAACTATGCCAAAAACTGTATCCTTTAGTGCTAGATTAGACCTTCATTTTTCCTAGTCTTAGACGATCTGAAACAAACCATTGTGGCTATTTACAGTTTAATGTACCTTGTGTTAAAAAATAAATTAATAAGTGAGAAAAACAAGGGTAACTAGAATTAGTAGAATGACCTATTGTTTATTTAAGTTTTGTTGCATTCTGTATTTTATTAAGTAATTAATTTTATTTTTTAAAGCAAGCAAGTTTGCTTTTTTCACCATATATATGTGTGTGTGTGTGTGTGTGTGTGTGTGTGTGTGTGCAGATAGGCCTTGCATATACAAAGTGGAGATAGATGAGGTTTTAATAGTTTGACTGCTGAGAGAGATGTGGAGAGAGAGACAAGTGTTCCTAAAAACAGGCATGCATTATACTGATTCGGTGAACAATAGCAATCAATACAGGTCTAGAGGGACCACAATTCAAATCCCACTCTCGTAAAAGACTCTTGCATGGACATATTTTTCTGTGTTGTTCATACGTGCCACCAGATGGGAAACACCCCGAATTAGTCTGAACTGAATCCCTGCTGAAGAGGTGGAATTAAGCCGATACCAGCTAGCCGCATCATGGTAGTCACCAGGGGCCTGTCTTTGTTGGCTAATTTTGGACATGTATGGGCTGGAAGGGGGGTGGATGTCACACAGGGCCCTTGGTGTAATGCATTTTTGACCAGAAGGTTGTATGGAGAGGGAGGGACGAGCAGGTCACATTTTGTTCTGTCAGACCAACAGTAAACGCTTTACCACTGACAGTGCAGGAAACATTTCCAATTAAAATATTAATCTGTACTCGATTTATAGTTTTATTTGTTAATGGTTGTATTTTTCAGTAATAAGTCATTCCCCATTGACTGTATATGTTGTGATTTAAAGTTCATTTTGTACACTGAAACAGTTTAGCTCTGTGGAGTGTACCCTAGTGTTTTTCTACTTACTGTATAATCTGCATTTAATACTGTTTTTGAAAATGTTGTTTTTGTTCTGTTTAAAGTCGGAGAGGTGTAAAAAAATTAAACCGTAGAGATGAATTATTGTGGTAAGAACATGTAGTTTTCCTGTGTTTCTCCGTTGGCATTAATTGCAAATGCTTTATAATAATCATAATTAATTTGAATTATTGACCAGTTAATAAAAAGCGTGACGCATATTATTAGGCAAGGAATGTAATTCTTAAGCAGGATTTTCTTACCCCCATGTGAGCTGTATGTTACTCTCTGGTTCATACACAGCAGGACACTATCACTAGTACCCCATCTTTCACCATTGCTCTCTTGGAGCGTGATTTCCCGAGGTTGGTAAAAGGAGTACTGGTAAAGGTTTAGAATAAATGAACCTGTGTTTTTTCAGTTATATGGGATTAACTAACTACCTACTTAGGTATATTTATATTTACTGCATTTACTAATTGTAGCCTTTTAAGTTAAATTTAATTGAGTACATTTACCCATACATTTGACGTTCAAGAATATAACCCCTTTAGCATGTTTGTATTATCAGGCTTTCTAAGTGCCTTATTTAAAATAGTTTAACTTGTGTTTTGCAATTGAGCAACCTCCTAAAACAAGTATAATCCATGACACCTTTACGTGAAACCTCCCCACTAGCAACACACAATCATTGCTAAAATAACAAACTTTTTAGAATGGTCTTGTACGAAATGTTTGGCTGGTGCTTTACATCTTTTGCCCAGGATCTAAACCCACTTGTACTGTATCTGGGTGCAGTGTGGCTGCGCCTGTGGTACTGTACCTGATTCACTCATTAAAACAGGGCTTCATTCACCAGCAGCGCTGTCAGTCTGTACCCTTTCACTTGTGCCTAATTCATCATAGGATAACAGAGGATGAGAGACTGATTCAGAGCTGGGGACTGTGGGGATTCCAGGCAGTTTAAACATGGGTTGCCTGTCAGGAAAGAGGTTTTAACTGGATCAATGCAATTCACTGCTGGGAAAGAAAAGAAAGATACCTATCAGCTTGTAAAGGCCTTTCTTGTTTTCTGTGTTTTTATTTTGGTTTTCATGCAGTATGAAATGAGCTCTTTGGCACTTCCTGATGTAATTGTACATATAATAATATGTTTTAAAAATAACCTGGCATGCTCTTTACATTTTACAGAGCAAACTTCCAGGAAAGCTCTGTGGTGCTGGGTAAAACGAGCAGTTTCATTGTAAATGAGCATTATCCTTTTTGTTCCCGTTGGCAAATGTAGTGAACGTGCATTTCTCTTCTGGGATAAACCGCTGTTTCGTATAGTATTATGAAAATAAAAGGTTGGTAGATTACATGAACAATGAGGCTGTCCTGTTAGTTATACACAAGTATTTTTTTGTTCTATATATATATATATATATATATATATATATATATATATATATATATATATATATATATATATATATATATATATAATTAAGGTCTTAGACAATGTTAAGTTACGGTAGATCTACGTTGGTATACTGCTGTATATTTTGCAGACCAAAAACAAACAGAAAAAATGTCATCTGTTAGTAATCGATTTACTAATATGGTATCTGAATTCTTACCAAAAAAACAGCATAGAGGAATTACAGTCCAGTCCCCCGTTCTGAGCAGATGTTAGAAGCCGTGATCAAAGTTAGGTTGCAGAAATTGGTAAAGTGCTGTTTCCGATGCTCGAATATCAAGGTGAAATGAGGCCTAGTCACTGGCAGGGAGAAATATGGAAGACTTGAATATACCTGTTAAAGATTAGCTTTTATTCCTGGGATCTGTGACAAACGCAGGAAGGGCTGCTCGTGAGGAGTTGGAAACAAAGCCAAAAAGTAGGGTTCGCGATTGAAACAGCTTGTGTCTGTTTAGCATCACACAGTTGGAATAGGGGGATTTTACAGTGTTTCTCATGGAAATAGCATTTACAGTCCTCCGAGATGACCTCATGCTCCACTCCAGAGCCAAGCACTTTTCTTAGCCATAGAGCTGAGAGAGTGCGCACACACACACACACACATCCACACAGAACTGCACTCAAACACAAAGGCTTCATTTTTTAAAACCTGATACAATCCAGAAAGTGCAGAACGACATTTTCATGTGACAGTTATGGGTCTATGGCTTGTAATTAGCACCTCCTAACATGCAATCTTTCCTTGTTTATTTCCAGGCTGTTGAAGCTCAGATCCGAAGTTTTGGACAAACCCCTTGTCAACTGCTAATAGAGCCACATCCTCCGAGGAGTTCTGCCATGCAGGTGGTGAGTCTGCTTACAAAGACGGGCATTTAGTCCCTAAATGTATATGTATTTTTGCGGCTTTGCTGATGCTTTTTAGGTTATGCCATTTCGCAAACTAATCCGAAATGAGCTGTACTGGAACAAGGCCAATATCCCAGAGGACAATAAATTCTAGGGCTACCTTGTTAAATGTTAAGTTTGACCCATATTATGTTTGATGACTGGGCACTGTTTCTCTTCAAATTGTATGTTTTTCTACAGCAACCTTGAACTTTTCTTTTACCCTCCTCTCCCCATTTTATCATTTAAGAGTTCGGGTTTGGATTACAGTTTGGAAATGCCTGATAAAGTCCCAAATGAACACCTGATATTTGATTTGCCAAAGGAATGAATCAGGGAAAGGTGTTTGCTTTCAAACTGAGATTACTGCAAGCATTAAAAGGGAGGCAGGGATGTAGACTGGCCAGGCCCCTATTAGTGCGCTGCCCTTGCACTGCTGACGGGCTGATTTCCCCCAAACCGTCATTACTCACAACACAGGCACGCACCGGCGGAAAGAGGCAGCTATAGTCTTGAGGCTGAAGAACTGATGAACCAGTATGACAAGTAAAAACAAAACTCTGTCCCATGCCAAACAAATAACCTTTCTCTCTGATTTCTGTTGCCAATGTAAAACATTTGCTTAAGTGTTGACTGTCACGAAACCTATTAAATGAAACATAGCCATGCATTAATCAACACTGTAGATTTATATATTTCTAGCTTGATACATACCAAAAAATATAACACTGTACACATGCACTCACAAATAATATATTTAAGTGACTTTTTTAACCATCTAAATGTCCTGTAGGTTTTTAGATGCGGATCAGAGTATGTTCTTGGCACAGATCTATATTCTTCCATTACAAAAGGGCGATTTGCACTACAGCTTAAGTTAAACTGACTATTCCAACAGAGTAAAAAGCACAAAAGATAATGTTTTAAGACAGGTAACTATACAAATCATGCTGCAATTCTGCCGTCCTGTTTTTTAAAAAGCGTCTTAAACTAATATCGATATTAGTGAAAGCACTTTAATTGAAACATTACGCTAGAGTGGTGTGGGAATCACATACCCTGAACCAGACAGCCACTTACAATTTTGACATTCAAGTGGTTAAAGGTGCCTTGTATTTAGTTTTTGTTTCCATCCGACTCTGGCAGGTGTGACTGTAGCATTTGACAGGTCTGCCTGACTTCCATACACTTTAAACAGCAACACAAACCAAAAGCAGATGGGCTATTTAACGAAGAAAGGTGGTGTGCAATTTCTGCCCAGGGTTACCCCTGGCACCCATGTAGCAAAGCCTGCTGCTGGCATTAACACTAATTGTGAAGGTCACTTGTAACCTTTCAGAGGTGTTCAATAATGTATGCATTGAACAGTGGGTGCATATTTAGACCATTCTTAAAAATCTACCACTGGATTAAGTCAGTGAATTAAAGCATTTTTAACTTGCTGAAATAAAGTAGAAAACAAAAACATATATAGTTTAGTAAAAAATCATTTTTTTGTAATTACCATGTTATCAGACAGTTATACATTTAATCTTGCAAACCACAGGAAAACATATATATTTTGGACAGTGGGTGAAGTGCATACATTATACATTCAATGGAATACATGCATACCTGTATTACAGTATATTTTCTGCTAAACATCATAGGTTTAACACAAAGATACAACCAAACTTAACAGAAATAACACTGAGCAGTAAAATTCACTTGTGTAGTATTAGTACCCCAGATCAGCCAATATAAAGATGTAAATTACGTTTTTAATTACTGATCACACCTTCGGGGCTTGTAAGTTATCTAGTCTTCTCCACTCTTGGAATAAAAATGATAATTCACTGTTTCATATTGATTACCCTCTGTCTATATACATTTTAATGGGACTACTGAGGATTATCAATGCTGGGTGTAGTTTGTATGTATTAATTTTAATGTGTTCCCCACATATACGCAGGAGACCATGTTAACATGTAGCATCCAGTATGTAATTTAATGTAAAGACATTACACAGTATCATAGTTCACAAGAAACAGGTATGAGTTAACCATAATAGTAGCTTCCTAAAAACTAGTAATATTAAATATTGTGTGCTAGGCTGATCTCTGTCAATGTGGTGACTTTAAGTTTGCATTATGTATATTAATAGATTTCACAGACCATAAAAGTATAAAATAAGTAATAACCAAATGTCCCTGTTCCGAGTCTGATATGTCACTACTTCATATCAAGCAAAAATATAAGTGTGTATAATAGTGTAGTCCCTATTCTTTTTTTTTCAGAATTAAATATAAATAATAGGAATAAGCATTCTGAGCAGTTTTAAAGCTTTTCATCTACATTGTTTCTGCTGTTCATTTGTCCTTTGTCCAAATTCATTTTACAAATGCAAATTAGCCTTGACACGCCTAACAAGCTCAAACAGTTTTTGTTTGTTTCATTCTTCTCAAGATGGGAATGTCTTATCCTGCTGTGTAGACTGCATAAGCAGTAATTTACACCAGGTGTAGCAATTAGCTGCCACATGCACGTTGACTATTTTGTCTGAGTGTGCTGCTGTTGGCCAGTTCCCTGGTGCTTTCGCAGCATCAGATCGCTGGATTTAATTGAGGCCACATTAGATGAGGCATTACTGACACCTTTAATTGAATGAGTATTTGGGGAGGATTAACTCAAAATATTGATTGGTTTTAAGCCACTCACACAGAAGACCAGCAGAGCAGCTGATGAGAAGATCTATGATTCACATCTTAGGTGCACATTGCCTAAGAGATTAAAAATCAGCGGCTGCACGTTATAAAAAGGAGAATGCGTAAAGTTCAAGATTTCTTTAAGCAGGAAAAGACATTGAAGACTAGTCAGTTCTTTTTGGCAAACCCATAGTGCCAGCTTTTCATACACTGAATCAGCACACCACTGGGATATCAGATTGCTCTGCAGACAAGCCTTGCAACGATGAGCATCAGATGGCACTGCAAATCTGCAGCTGGAAACAGCTGGTATAGGAGAAGGGGGGGGGTCTTGTCATTGCAGCTGTCTAAAGAAAGGGCGACCAAGCATCCCTCTGTGCTCATGACATCAATTCAACAATACAGTGGCATCCAATTAATATTTGGTGTTAATGCATGTAATGTACAGATCAGCAGTTCTTCCCTCCATAACTGTTGTTACAGTGGATTATCCCCTGTTAATATTTCTCATTATTAATACATTTATTTGTTATCCCTATTTGTATGTATATTTTAATCACTTTTGGGCTACTTAAAATTTTACTTTATTATTCTATATGACTTTGATATAAAGGATAAATATGGAATGAGGTTTTTTTTTTGTCTATTAGGTAGCTTGGACATATCGGTATTTATTTTTAGAATTCTGCTGATAACTTATAATCGAGCACTGCATTTTGAGTTAATCGTTTTTAATTTTATTCATGTTTGTGTATGATGTGAGGCTGCAAATACAGGATCCAATTTTAATTTCTTGATTAGGTGTGTTTTTACTACAATCTACATTCCTGGGGTTTAGAAAATTTCAGATCCAAACTTCTGTTGGTTTCACCACTCTTATTGCACTAATGAATGTGTGGTGACTTTGTACTGAATGGATTGTGCCACTATAAATTGTATTACCCTTTTTGCAGTTCATGAAAATGACTAAATTACAGAATAGATAAAAGCTTAGAAACTAAAACATAGCAATTGTTCAATTCTCTCTTGTGTACTTGCCTATGTTAAGTTATTATTATTAATAATCTGAAAAGAAAAAAGTGACGCGATCCCCCTTCATCTTGCTATACCAACAATATTTAATTACTGTTGGTAATGGTGTTGATAAATGTGGATATATAATCAGTTATTTTAATAAGTTGAGAAGTATTGATAATAGTCCCTTTTTATTGTCGACAAATATTTTACAGCATCAGTGCAACTTCTCATTCCACCATTCAAACTCAGAGAAAATAAAATGTACTTCATTGCATTACAAGTTTGTAAACTGAACCTGAACCGAGTTCATTCCCTAAAACCCTGCATCGTTCTTTAAACAAGACTCCTGAATTATTTGCACTCCCCGGTCTGTCTGCTGCTCTTTGCTTGGTTTTGTCTTTTGCAGTGGCTTTCTAGTTTTAACCTGAGCTTTCTTCCCTGTGCTTCTCTTTCCTTTCGTCTCCCTTTCCCACCCTCCTTTCTTTGGTTTTCATTCCCCCATTGTGGGCCACTCAACAGTATCTCCTCCTGCAGACCCCAATGATGTTCACTGAACAAATGCAGCAGGACGTCATCATGGTGCTCAAGTTTCCGTCCAACTCCCCCGTGGCTCACGTGGCCGCAAACACGCAGCCTGGGCTGGCTGCACCCGCCATCATCACTGTCACCGCCAACAGACTGTTTGCTGTGAACAAGTGGCACGGGCTCAGTGGTGAGTCTGCACCAAATTTGCACTCTGCCCAATACTGTTTGCTTGATTTAGATGTTAAAAGCTATCTCCTGTTTTTAGTTTGTGAAAGCAGTACAGTATGCAGATACTGACTTTGTAAGGAATTCACTTGAGCATGTTTTAGTCAGCAGGTATTAAATAAAACAGAAAGAAACCTGTGTAAAATGTGTTAATTGTTAAACACGAAATGATGCTTTTCCCATCATTTTGAAATCTGCACATTATTAGGTACCAATGAATGGCTGTTAAATAAAAATAAGTGATCCAATAACTTGTCGGAATCTAATCTATTAAAACTCTGCAAACTTTCATCCGTTTTAATAGAAAATCCATTCTCTGTTGATTTTCTAATAACACTCACTAAAACTGAAAAATTTTCAATAATTTAGCAGTTTTAACGAATCGTATTAAATGCTTGTGTCCAATGAACTGCCATCTCAATTAATTCCCTTACAAGTGCATTTTCAATGATTGACTCTTAAACCACGAAATTTCTTATTTCTTAAATTTCTATACACCCAAACAAAAACAGCACAAAACACAATGTGCATACAGTCTAAATGCATATGCCTACTGGACTTTTCAAAACTATCATTTTTTTAAATCTAATTTGTCATCTGTTTTTGTTTTGCTTTTCCCCCTCATCCAGGCCACCAAGGCTCTGTCCAGGACCAGCCCTACCAGCTGCCAGTGGAAATCGATCCTCTGATAGGTCTGTCACTTGTCTCTTTTCCTCTGCGATTCATTACACTCTGTATGGTGGCCCTGAAGTGTAGATTACTGTTGTTTTTCACCTGTGCTCTCTCCGAATGGAATTTCCTTCATAAACCATTTGCATGCAAATTGGAATGCAATGAGCTGTAGCTTTGCCAGTATTTCATCATCCCCCCCTACCCCTCCTCGTTGGCTGCCTAATTTGAACAGGGATAAGACACTTGTCAGTGAAAATGAATATGGATGCTGTAATAATGTGTGATTGAGAATGTGCATGAAGTACTGTCAAGGCAATATTGGATCTTTTCATCACTCAGACTTGTTGATGAGCTGGAGAGAGGAGGCCTGATGATGAATTGCTCTCATAGTGCAGCAGCTCCATTGCTGGGGAATATTTTTTTTTTATATAATAACAGCAGGACTTCTAGCAGTTGTGCAAGGTGAAAAATAAAGTGTGTGCTTCCAGAATTTCATCAATAAGGAGATCAATCCCCCCCCCCCCCCACAAACCCCTTTTGTGGACCTGCTGTTCAGGCAAGAGCATGAATATGTAATTGCGAAAATTCTCCAGCGAATAAATTTTTTTTTTTTTTCTTTTTTTTTTTTTTTTTTTCCCATATTGGTTTAACATGCTTGATTTTCATTTTATTTTCATTTTTAAAATACAGGTTTATTGAGTCACCCTGGCTTTGTACTATATCTTTACAAAGTAAAAGCAGAATAAATTAAAATGCAACAGGCTATCAACACTAAAAGCATGAAAACATTGTCAACCAAAATATTTCCGTGAGCAGTTCATTTTACATTAATCTTGAAAGGCTAAAATGTTCAGAGCTATGTATGAAAGTTATTTTTTTATATGTGTTTTTATTATTATTACATAATGTATTATGTAATAATAAAACTATACACTTTCAAACATGAGGAAATAGTTTTCTGACAGAGTAGGAATAATAGTTTCATGAAACTATGGAAAATGTTAATACGACAGCTGGTTGCAAAAGCTTTTACAAAACAGAAATGTCTTAATTCAAATCCTGCTTCTTTCAACCATTGCATGAATTTTGCCTTAATAAATATCAGAGGGATTGTTTGCATTCCACAGCATTATTAATTTATACGTTGTATATTCTACATGACTAGATACACCAGGGCTAACAAGTTGTTATTATTAAGATGCTAGCTGAAGATTAACTACTGTTCCATTCCACAGGGTTCTCTTGCACCTGCTCATTTATGAAAGTATTAAGGAATATGTCAAATACTGTCCGGTGCCTCATAACATGATAGGCAGTATTTCCTGTAATCCTACTTTGTGTATCTCTGGTGCTTTTAGATTTATCACATCCTTTTTAAATTGTCTGAAATTGTAGAAACAACTTTCTACTAGCACATTTGGATATAAAATTGTCTACTAATGAGAAAATAGGAGTCGTATGGTGTAAGAAAATATGGTCCCATGAAATCTGGAGCTGATCATGTAAATGACATTGTATCTTATAGGAGAAATAATATCCATAATGGTAAACACTTACATGGATGCTATTGCTGATGTCAGGCTTACATAGTTCTTTTCATGTTACATATACACATACAGAAACAAAAAAAGAAATTGGGCAATGTCGTGTTTAGCTATACCAGCTGTATATTGCATTCAAGTAGATGTGCTGGCCGTACAATTTCTAAAACATTGTAATCAAAAACTAACATTAACCTATTCCTAACCAACTTACAAACCACCAAAGTAACACCTGCGTGGGTAGGAACTTTATTTCATTCAGCTCGGAAGCACAACATTAATCAGGTTTCCTTCCCTTTTCCATTGTTAGGCAGCATTTCTTCAGTGTTAAAATATTAGCGTTAAGGGAACTACTTTTAATTCAGCACTGGTTTATAAATTGCTTTGCACTGTATGTGTAATACTGTTGAATGAGCTGAACTGTATATGTGAATTTTTGCAATATTCTATGCAGTAGATGCATGCCAGTGAATGTCAGCGATCACCTTAAACATTGTACTCTGCCTGGCTCCCGAGCTCATTTGTGTGTGTGTGTGCTCTTCCAGCCAGCAACATCGGCACCCACAGGAGGCAAATCACTGACCTTTTGGACCAAAGCATTCAGATCCATTCCCAGTGTTTTGTCATCACCGCTGACAACCGATTCATCCTGGTCTGTGGTTTCTGGGATAAGAGTTTCCGTGTCTATTCCACTGACTCAGGTAATTGCATTATTCTCCTCCGTGTTCAGCCAACGAGAGACGCTAGCGAAGGGGGTCAGGGTCACAAATGAGGCTCGCAGGTTACAACTTCATACTCTGGTTTCATTTTAAAACCAATTGTGCCTTTTTAGAGATCTACACGGGTTCTAAATTTAATTTAAAGGCATACACAGCTGATTTTATGGGAACGAGGAGAGAAGTAGGGGAACGGTGGCTATACTGTAGCCTTATTACCTTGTGCCTATGTTAATATAAAATGGGTAGATTAAAAATGATTGTGCTCTAATTATTTGCAACCGACTGCTGTTGTTGCCTCACAATGGCTTCTGTCCTTTAGATTATAGGGGCAGAGTGTATGCTTATAATTTAAAAGTTAATTAGAACACGTTTTCTTCATCACACGTGTTTGTTGTACTCATTGGTGGAATGAAGGTGTGTAGTGGATATATCAAAGCATTCAGTTGTCTCTTTATTGAACCTATTTGCATGGGTGTATATCTGCATTAGCCTTTCAACTGAGAGACTGATTTTACATCACAGCAGGAGGCTGAAATGCAAATTCATGTTTCACTTTATAAAGCATTTATAATATAACTAAGAGGTGTGGTTTTATTTTTTTTCTGTTGTCTGGTTAATGAAAAAATCTTGTTCTTTTAAAAATAAAAAGATTTATAATGGCTAACCCTAAAAAAAACAAACAAACAACATTGTAGGGATAAAAATCTAGTTTTGTCGGTTTAATCTATAAAATGAGAACCCTTGGTTATTTGATATTTTTACTGCATTAAATTGTGTTCTTTAATATATTTTTTATATAAAGAATCAGCAATTCATGTTTTGCTGATTATTACTATGATAGCTAATAAAATAATGTATTACACCCTTTGTGTTTTTTTTCTTTTTTATACTTCCATATTATAGCAAAGGAATGTTCTGTAATGTTTCATCGGTTGTCTGAGATCTGTTTTTTGATCCCTACTCATTTAGGGTTTTGGGGTACATTGGCAGATACTGAGAACAATTTGTTTATCATAATGACATTTCATCAGCATGCTACTGCTTGTAATTAAAATAAAAGGACAATGCAGTTGTTTATTTCTCAGCCAATATAGTTGCAAACACATTTCCCCCAGCCACCAACACATACCGCACCAACCAACAAACTGTCATTTAAGACTCAAGCAACTGTCGGTTAGTACATTGTAAATTTACAGGAAACGAGTTGTTTAGTTCTCTAGTTATGACCTTAGCTGCGTCATAAGGTTCAGTTCTGTGACTGGCCATTGATATTGTGTATCAGAATTAAAAGTTCTACCTGTCAAGCACAAAGTCTGAAAGCATCTTAGTATATTTTTAAAGCCTGACATTTAAAATATTTATTTTACATTCTTAATATCAGATTTTCTTTTAAGAAAATAGTTCAATATATTGTATTTGGGGTATGTTGATTTTATATTTGCTCTCAATACAGTGGTGCCCATACTGTAAGTATTTACACTTCTAAATTCCATTGTTGTTCCTCTGAGAAACATTCAGTAATTCTTGATATTAATTCAGTGTTTTAATACTGGAGTGAAAATATCAAGAATTCCCATTTATGAATCCATTCAAGCAATCAAAGAAGGGGGGGGGGGGGGGGGTTGCATCTGCTATGACAAGTTGTCTAGAAGCTGTGACGAATCCAAATAAGGTAATGCTAAGTTTTGCTAAAGATACAGTGGTCAGGACTTCTTATTATTGTTCATTTTATACTTATTTTCAACTTAAAGTTAAACACTAAATACTTTCATAACCATTAATGTAATTAAGTATGCAATTAACTGGTGACAGTACTTTCAGACAGTTAAAAAAAAAATTGATTTAAGTATCTAAACTCACAAGGGGTCAGTAGTTAATTGGCATCGCTGTGCTTGTAAGCAGTTAATTGTTTTAAAAAAAAATTTGGCAATTAGCAAGAAATGTATGTAAGAATATACAGTACAGTTTTAGGATCATTCTAGAATAATGTAATCATGAAATAAAATGTGGCTTGAACTGGGGGGGGGGGGGGGGGGGGTGTTGCATGATAACACAACATTGCATTTAGAAAATAGAATTATTGAGGCCTATTTTGAGGTATAAAGGATTCCACTCGTGGGTTAATACATCAAATAAATATAAACTGCAGGCATTAACATGGAAAACAATGTCCACACTTGGATATCATAACCTGTATTCCATCTGATTTGTTTTGAATATGTGTGAAAACCTGGGCTTTGCTGTCTTTCAGGTAAACTGACTCAGATAGTTTTCGGACACCGAGATGTGGTAACGTGCCTGGCCAGATCCGAATCATACATCGGTGGAGACTGCTACATTCTCTCGGGGTCCCGAGATGCCACCCTCCTACTATGGTATTGGAACGGCAAGAACAATAGCATTGGAGAAAATCCAAGCAGTAAGTACAGCTCAAACAGATTATCATTGGAGAAAACCTGGGCACTAAGTACAGCTCAGATACAGTATCACTGGAGAAAACCCGGGCACTAAGTACAGCTCAGATTCAGTACCATTGGAGAAAACCTGGGCACTAACTACAGCTCAGATACAGTATCACTGGAGAAAACCCAGATGTAAGTACAGCTCAGATAATATCACTGGAGAAAACCCAGACGTAAGTACAGCTCAGATACAGTATCACTGGAGAAAACCCGGGCACTAAGTACAGCTCAGATTCAGTATCATTGGAGAAAACCCAGCAGTAGGTACAGCACAGATACAGTATCACTGGAGAAAACCTGGGCACTAACTACAGCTCAGATAATATCACTGGAGAAAACCCGGGCAGTAAGTACAGCTCAGATACAGTATCACTGGAGAAAACCCGGGCAGTAAGTACAGCTCAGATACAGTATCACTGGAGAAAACCCGGGCAGTAAGTACAGCTCAGATAGTATCACTGGAGAAAACCCAGGCAGTAAGTACAGCTCAGATACAGTTTCACTGGAGAAAACCCAGACGTAAGTACAGCTCAGATACAGTATCACTGGAGAAAACCCGGGCGTAAGTACAGCTCAGATACAGTATCATTGGAGAAAACCCAGCAGTAAGTACAGCACAGATACAGTATCACTGGAGAAAACCCGGGCGCTAAGTACAGCTCAGATACAATATCACTGGAGAAAACCTGGGCAGTAAGTACAGCTCAGATACAGTATCACTGGAGAAAACCCAGGCACTAAGTACAGCTCAGATACAGTTTCACTGGAGAAAACCCAGACGTAAGTACAGCTCAGATACAGTATCACTGGAGAAAACCCAGGCAGTAAGTACAGCTCAGATACAGTTTCACTGGAGAAAACCCAGACGTAAGTACAGCTCAGATACAGTATCACTGGAGAAAACCCGGGCACTAAGTACAGCTCAGATTCAGTATCATTGGAGAAAACCCAGCAGTAGGTACAGCACAGATACAGTATCACTGGAGAAAACCCGGGCACTAAGTACAGCTCAGATACAATATCACTGGAGAAAACCCAGACGTAAGTACAGCTCAGATACAGTATCACTGGAGAAAACCCGGGCACTAAGTACAGCTCAGATCAGATCAGTATCATTGGAGAAAACCCGGGCAGTAAGTACAGCTCAGATACAGTATCACTGGAGAAAACCCGGGCACTAAGTACAGCTCAGATACAGTATCACTGGAGAAAACCCAGACGTAAGTACAGCTCAGATACAGTATCACTGGAGAAAACCCAGGCACTAAGCACAGCTCAGATACAGTATCACTGGAGAAAACCCAGGCACTAAGTACAGCTCAGATACAGTATCACTGGA
This sequence comes from Polyodon spathula, assembly GCF_017654505.1. NCBI lineage: Eukaryota > Metazoa > Chordata > Actinopteri > Acipenseriformes > Polyodontidae > Polyodon > Polyodon spathula. The sequence continues at coordinate 67,483,007 of NC_054534.1, read as the reverse complement.
GAAAACCCAGACGTAAGTACAGCTCAGATACAGTATCACGGAGAAAACCCAGCAGTAAGTACAAAAAGAGAACAACCAAAACAGTATCACTGGAGAAAACCCGGGCACTAAGTACAGCTCAGATTCAGTACCACTGGAGAAAACCTGGGCACTAACTACAGCTCAGATACAGTAACACTGGAGAAAACCCAGATGTAAGTACAGCTCAGATAATATCACTGGAGAAAACCCAGGCACTAAGTACAGCTCAGATACAGTATCACTGGAGAAAACCCAGACGTAAGTACAGCTCAGATAGATTCTCACTGGAGAAAACCTGGGCACTAAGTACAGCTCAGATTCAGTATCATTGGAGAAAACCCGGGCAGTAAGTACAGCTCAGATACAGTATCACTGGAGAAAACCCGGGCAGTAAGTACAGCTCAGATACAGTATCACTGGAGAAAACCCAGGCAGTAAGTACAGCTCAGATACAGTATCACTGGAGAAAACCCAGACGTAAGTACAGCTCAGCAGTAACCCGGGCAGTAAGTACAGCTCAGTACAGCTCAGATACAGTATCACTGGAGAAAACCCGGGCAGTAAGTACAGCTCAGATACAGTATCACTGGAGAAAACCCGGGCAGTAAGTACAGCTCAGATACAGTATCACTGGAGAAAACCCAGTAAGTACAGCTCAGTGGAGAAAACCCAGACGTAAGTACAGCTCAGATACAGTATCACTGGAGAAAACCCGGGCAGTAAGTACAGCTCAGATACAGTATCACTGGAGAAAACCCAGACGTAAGTACAGCTCAGATACAGTATCACTGGAGAAAACCCAGGCAGTAAGTACAGCTCAGATACAGTATCATTGGAGAAAACCCGGGCAGTAAGTACAGCTCAGATACAGTATCACTGGAGAAAACCCAGGCAGTAAGTACAGCTCAGATACAGTATCACTGGAGAAAACCCTAAGTACAGGATTCAGCAGTAAGTACAGCTCAGATACAGTATCACTGGAGAAAACCCGGGCAGTAAGTACAGCTCAGATACAGTATCACTGGAGAAAACCCGGGCAGTAAGTACAGCTCAGATACAGTATCACTGGAGAAAACCCGGGCAGTAAGTACAGCTCAGATACAGTATCACTGGAGAAAACCCGGGCAGTAAGTACAGCTCAGATACAGTATCACTGGAGAAAACCCGGGCAGTAAGTACAGCTCAGATACAGTATCACTGGAGAAAACCCGGGCAGTAAGTACAGCGCAGATACAGTATCACTGGAGAAAACCCGGGCAGTAAGTACAGCTCAGATACAGTATCACTGGAGAAAACCCAGACGTAAGTACAGCTCAGATAGATTCTCACTGGAGAAAACCCGGGCAGTAAGTACAGCTCAGATTCAGTATCATTGGAGAAAACCCAGACGTAAGTACAGCTCATAGATTCTCACTGGAGAAAACCCAGGTAGTAAGCACAGCTCAGATTCAGTATCATTGGAGAAAACCCAGCAGTAAGTACAGCACAGTATCGTTGGAGAAAACCCAGCAGTAAGTACAGCGCAGATACAGTATCACTGGAGAAAACCCGGGTAGTAAGTACAGCTCAGATACAGTATCACTGGAGAAAACCCGGGCAGTAAGTACAGCGCAGATACAGTTTCACTGGAGAAAACCCGGGCACTAAGTACAGCTCAGATACAGTATCGTTGGAGAAAACCCGGGCAGTAAGTACACCTCAGATACAGTATCACTGGAGAAAACCCGGGCACTAAGTACAGCGCAGATACAGTATCACTGGAGAAAACCCAGACGTAAGTACAGCTCAGATACGGTATCACTGGAGAAAACACAGGCACTAAGTACAGCTCAGATTCAGTATCATTGGAGAAAACCCGGGTAGTAAGTACAGCTCAGATACAGTACGAGTATGAACCCTGTGCTTCAGCAGCTCAAATACCAGCTGCTTAACAAATATTACAGTCCACTTTAACAGATATTCTCTGTACTAGTTTATATATTTAATGTGCACGTGACACGACTTCTAAGAGAAATAAACAGCTTTTCATTTAGCAGCTAATTTTTGATATGATATTGTTTGTGCTTTATTAATTTATATTGGATTTTAGGCAGCAAATCTATTTTTGCACTGATGTATTTATTTTCTAGTTGACAATGCACAATACCATTTTAGTAATTTATTTTCAGAAGCTTTTTCTGTACATTTTGTCAGTGACATTTAGTTTTTAAATGCCAGCGCATTAGGATTCTAAAGGCCACCGGCAGACAACAAATGTGCCCTGATTCAAAGACACGTGAAAGTTCACCAGCCAATGACAGTAATTCATTTCAAAAGGGGGTGGGGGACAATACAATTGAAGTGTTATGGTCTAGCCTTGCTTACAATAACATATGGCTTTGGAAAAGATCAAAGAACAGCAGACACATAATGTTGCTGTGTGCAACTCTTACCTTGCTAATTTGGTTGTTTTAGATGCAGTACGTGACATTGAGTGTGTTTATACAAATGTACTAGAATTTATGATAAATTGCAATTTTATTAATGATGCACATCAGCATTTCATTTAGAAGCCCTTTTAAAGCCAGTTTTTTCGTCAATACAATTTTTTTTTTCCAGTCAGTGCCTCATGTTAAAATGCATCTTCATTTGTATGGATGCATAGACTTAATTATAAGGCATATTAACATGCTGATTTGTAAAAATGAAAACAGAACTCCTACAAAGCTAGTAAAAAATAAATAAATAAATAATCAGCAATCATATTTAGTAAAACAACAACAAAAAAAGTTTTCCTTTTGTCCATTCCTTTTAAGTACACACCCTAAATACTGAGGTAAAACTAGAAGACAAATATATCAACTTTACCTATCAATTTTTTTTTTCAACACAACTAATTATTATTTACTGTTAATTTGTATTTTAGTTCTATAATTCCAGTTAGTTTTTTTATAATTTTGTTTAAAAACATTTTACGCTTTGTCTTGGGATCAGACTTATTTTTTGTGGTCCTTGTCTGAAAAGCACAGGACATTTTACTGTATTGTATTTACCAATTTAACCATGTTGAACACAAGTTCATTCCAGGCAGACTGCTTCCCAAATGTTAAATGTTGCAACACTGAATTCACCTCATAACAGTAGGTCTACATTTACTGCATATCAAAGCATCTGAGCAGCAAATTGTATGGTGTCTAAAGGTTAACAAATATCTTGATTTTCTAAAAAACAGATTTCTTTAATACAGTATTTTCAAAGGATGCAAGGATGCTGAGAATGTTTTGTGAAAATATGAATGTGTACCGGTAGGGTTAAGTTAAAGTGTTCCTATATGGAGATGGTTCCACTCGCTCCACAAATAATGGGAAAACACAACACTAGGATGTCCACCTATGAGAAAATCCTTGCCACAATGATCATTTCAAAACCTCTTAAATATAACATTGTGTTTTACATGATTGAGATAGAAGGATATTTACCACTGTTTTAAACCTTTTGTATAAATAGTCTTCAACAGTGGTGCTCCAAATGGCATAATATTGTGTAAATACAAATACAGTATTACAAGCATTCCCCAACATTTTCAATTATTTCACACATATATTCTCTTTCTTTTAAAGCTGTGTCATTTTACTAACTTTGCATATTCACATTTGTGTGTTCTGTTGAATCAGAAGGAAAAAACAGTGATGGAATTCTAATCATGTTAGTTTAGTAAAACGGCAGAATAATGTGATGCTCCATTGCCGCAAGTAGGTTTGTTAGCCATAGGGCTTAGAAACATTAATGAGCCTCAAACAGATGACTTGCCTGGTCCATCCTTGATGAAGTTTATGCAAGGGATTGTTTTTGTTACACTCGGGCATTGATTACACATTCTGCCATCCAAAACCCATCTTGGCTGTCAGGTATCATTCATTCTCCTTCATATGTAAATACATTGTTTCAAGCCCAGGGTATGCAACGGCAAGGATGGTAGCCAAAGGGAATCCAGGTAGGAAATTCCTTTCTGAATGCATACTCCACAAATAAGCCAGATTAGAGTGCCATCTTGTGGTAAAAACATGCAGTAGCCAAACTAATTACGTCCTTTCTATTTGTAAACAGCAAGCATAAGTAAGGTTTCCTCTTTAACATCAACTCAGTGCTTTATTAACAGTTTGTAAATACCAATTTGGAATAAATTGAAGAGTAGTAAATAAAACATAAATCGCAGAGTAGTATGCGATCCATATGCTGTAAGTACTAGAAAAAATATATTTACTGTGGAATCTCTTTTTTTTTTTATACTTCTGAAAATAAAAAGGGTATTTCCCTCCCCCTTCCTAGAAATAAACCTACATTTTGAATTTTTTTTCCTGCATAAATAAGAATTAATTAAATAATCTAAAAATAGTTTGGGGGCATAACTTTTGTGCATAGTTTAAGCAGAATGTAATTGCTGTATTTAAAAAGAAAAGCATTTTTAGATCACCAAATAGTTAAACATGTGTCCAGTTTCTTCAGAAAGAAGTGTGAGTACGTAAGATGCATATTCAAGGTAAATTATACTCTTCCTTCTCTTGTCTGTTAAAAAAAAAAAAAAAAAAAAGTAATTATAATCAGATGTTACCTACCAAATGTGCACCATATGGAAAAATGGTTAATTGATACACCAATATATCAGTTTTATGGCTCTTGTTTTTTTTCTTTTTTTTGTAGAACTCTTACTGCATGTTTTAATCCCAGGAGTTGGAAAACATAAATAAAATATAAAAAGCTGAGTATGTTTAACAGATTTTAAGGTTATGTTAATTAAATCAGCAAGTCTGGTTTACTACCTGTGGTTGTTCCCTTGTTCTTAAAATAAATTTCTCAAAGCATTGGAGGCTCAGTTTGTCACTGAGCGCTGTTACTGCTATAAGGAGAGGTGCCTTGCATTATTTAAGACTGGAGGTAGCATTATATTAGAGGATCAAATATGGAAGACACATTCCTCTGGTGAACTTCAACCCTCTTTTTCTATTAGGCACTGCTCTGACATTAAGAGAGTCCCTCATGGAAGGAACAGCAGTTTACAGTAACAGCTAAGAGCTGACTCAAGCCACCTTTTCAGACGTGTGTGTTGAGTTGTTAGAAGGACTAATTGCTGGTTGATTCGTAGGTAGGGGTCTACTTAAATCACAGAGAATTAACATATTTTTCCCGGGTAGGTTTTTCCTGCGCTGACTTTCCAGTTTGTTTTCTGAAAGCTGTTATTTGTTTTACATTCTGTTTGGCAGCCTCTGTAGTAGCCTTTTCCTTAATTGTGTGATTCTGAAGCTAAATGTTTTCTAGTGTTTTCTCCAGTGTCACAGTACAAGATGTGGAAAACCATTTTACCTCCATCTGTATTTAAAGTTTCTTTGGGAAACGTCTTCACATGAGCCTCAGTGGAAATATACTTTGCTTTTTTTTTCTTGTTGTCCATTTTTAGTATTTAACTTCCAATGCTGAAAACTAGATTTTAGCAACCTAAATCAAAATAACAATGCAACACTGACTTTGTCCCACCTCCTACTGTATAGTACAGGTCACAGAAAAGCCAGTACAGACCCACTGATAGGCAGAGTAAAACATCATTGTCATGTGAACAGTAAACAAGAAAGTTAATTGCTTTGGAGTATTTTTTTTAAATGGCATTTATCTAAGGACTTTTTATTTTTTTTGCCTAAGTAGCAATGCACACAAGACAGTGAAGGAATAAAAAAAAAAAAGCCTATCTACAGAATGATGTATCGGCGCAGTGCAAATAATTGCGGATGCAGTATGTTGTGGCCAGGCAATTATTTTGCTCTGCGCCCTATGTAAGCTTAAGAGCAATGCAAATTACTCAACATGCACAAATAATGATCCACATTCCAGTCTTTCTGCAATCTTGCCCTTGCGACGGCTTTGGTATACTCATCCGTTAGGTAATGGTCACATTTCATACTTGAAAGGGAAAGTTGGATTATTATCATAACCCTGGTTCCCTGAAATAGAAATGCAACCATTAACCTGGCAGGCTTGAAGAAAGGAAAAATGACGCTGAGGTCTGTGAGCACTGTCATTTTATGCCCTTGGGGTGGGTCATGACTGCATCACAGGCTCAGCTGAGCAGCCTTGGTATAGACTATTCAGGTTTCAGGATCTTTAGGAGGTAAACACCCATTGGGTAATGGTTACATTCCTAATTCAGGGAACCAGGGTTTGATAGTAACCCAACATTCTATATGATGGAAGAAACCATAGTAGTTTATGGAATCCCAGCATCCTGTGGTATCTTTATATAGCACAGGCAGTGTACCTTGTACTGTTGGAGATAAATCCATAGAACCTTTGGTCTCCTTGCCCATTATACACAGCTTGCCACTCAGAGCTTATTTAAATCTCTGTCTAGCGTTAAGTCGCTCTGGTCAAGAATAAAACCCACAACCTCCAAATCTAGTAGCACACTCATTCGCCCCTCTTAACTCTGTCAGCTTTTGCTGGCTAAACACTGAGTGGATTTTTACAAGACCCTCGTGCACAACTATTTCTAGTGATAAACAAACGGCTCCTCATAATGAACTTCTAATGAACTCACTACCGTATCTGAGAAAGTGGTTCACCGCAACCTTTTCAATCAGATCAAAGCTGCAGAGGTTTAGAAGGAATTGTCAGCCATACAGCAAAAAGTGATTTCAACTGTATGTTGTAAAATAGAACAAAGTGGTAGGAAGTTTTATAATCCCCACAGTTACCTTTTAAAGAAAACTCCAACCAGCCCTAGAACATTTTTTCAATCAGCCATTCTCCAGGAGCGATTAGGCTGCTTTCGTCCCGCCTTGTCTGGTCCTGTGTGTGTAATAATTTGCATGACTTTACATCAGAAGGGTAGATGATTCATATTTAAATGGTTCTAGGTTGAGCTGCAACACTAAATTCATACTTTTACAAAAGTATTTGGGCAATCCAACATATTTTGTGATAATTATAGAATAAATATACATAATCATCAAGTGCTAATACATAAATAAGAAATGTCTGATTAAAAAGCAACACAAAAATGGTTAAAACTAAAGAATACAACAACAATCTCAAAATGGCAGTGGTACAACTGAACAAAAAAGGAGAAACTACCCGGAAATTAGCAGAGTCAGTTTACTGAAAAGCACTGTGTGGCTATTATTGACAAGCACAGAACAGGAACTACTGCAACTAGCTTCAGGTGTGGAAGAGCAAGAAAGATTTCTGCAAAATCTGGAAGAAGAAACATGTGAGCAGCCTGACAAAATCCTCGGATTACTGCAAAAGATTTGACTCAAGAATTGAGAGAAGATGGTGAAGAAATTCAGTCTTTTAGTTTGCCTGGTTTTGCTGGGTCCTCTCTTGTTTCACACTGCTTTCCTCTGAATATCTTAATGATCTTGTCCATCGAATGAAACCCACCTCATGGTTACTGGATCCTATTCCCTTTGTTCTTTTTCGTTCTTGTCTTGCAAATCTTAGCCCCTTGGTGTTAAATATTTGAAATGACGCCCTGAACTCTGGCATGTTGGAAGCTGCTTTTAAAACGACAACAGTCACTCCAGTGCCTAAAAAGCTAACATGGCTTTGGATAATTTTAATAATTATCGTCCCATCTCAAATCTGCGCTGCCTTGATAAAATATTAGCGCGAGCTGTCACTTTGCAATTAAATTGCCATCTAACTGCAAATAAACTCTATGAACCTTTGCAATCTGGTTTTCGACAACTACACTGTACTGAAAGTCTTATCTTGCTGGGTGTCAACATTTTGTCTCTCTTGGTGGTTTTAGTTCTGAGGTTGGGCTAGTAACATATGGTGTCCCACAGGGCTCAATTTTGGGCTCCCTACTATTTTTTATTTACGTGTTACCCCTTGGTCACATACTAAGATTACATGGCCTGAATTATCATTTTTATGCAGATGACACCCACATTTATGTGCATACTAAATCTGATATTGATGTTGCAGCCTCTGTGCTTTCTGCTTTTCTGATATTAAGAGTTGGATGTCACAAAACTTTCTGCAACTTAACTGTGACAAGACAGGGGTTATGTTGCTAGGCACTGCCAACCATGTACTTAAAACCAATGCTGTAAACATGTCAGTTGATGGTACCATGCTTGGGTTTAGATCCCAAATGAAAAATTTCAGAGTTATTTTTGATCCTGGATTAACTTTTGAACCTCATGTGCAGAATACTGTTAAGGCATAATTTTTCCACCTTAGAAATGTCACTAGAGTGTGACCTGTGCTTTCTGCTTCTGTAGCTGAAAATTGGTTCATGCATTTTGTTTTTCGAGGATTGGTTATTGTAACGCTCTGCTTGCAGGTATCTCCAAAAGCACATTTTCTATGGGTGATGAGGCTTTATGTTGTTTTGCCCCAAAACTGTGGAGTACTATTCCTAAAGAGATCAGGGATTCTGCCACTCTTAATGCTTTTAAATCTAGCTTAGACGTACTTTTATGACTTTTTATGTTCTGGTTTGTTTGTTTGTAAAGTGCTTTGAGATGTTGCTTTTAAAGGCATGATATAAAAAAAATTATTATTATTATTATTATTATTATTATTATTATTATTATTATTATAAGCATTCTGCAAAGTATACAAAGGAATTTCTGGGAAAAAAAAGATGATTAAAATGATGGATTGACCATCTCGGTCCCCAAAGTTGATAGCAGAACTCAAAGCTGTATGTGTTGAAGAATGGGCAAAAATATCTCCGGAAAAGATGCCAGGAACTGCCAGGAAAAGTTAGTTTTTCATGTTGTTTTTGATTTTATGCATGTTATGTAATAATTTGTTGTTTTGTTATAAAGCTGAATCTCTACTTGAATTTATATCTTTCAATAGAAAAATTAGAAATTATAGAAATCATGTTGTGGTTTTTCACACAGGGCAGCAAATGTTGTTTTTAATCGTTTCATCAAGGGGCTTGCAATAAACCAGAGAAACAGCAGTGAGACTCTCATCGTGTGACTTTTTGTTTCAGCTGAGTTCGTCACACCCAGAGCAGTTTTGACAGGACATGACTGTGAGATTACCTGTGCGACTGTGTGTGCTGAACTGGGCCTGGTCATCAGTGGCTCCAAAGGTAAGCTATGCTAAGATTGTTTTTATTTATTTATTTATTTATTATATTAAAGAAAAATATCTTAAAATACATAAACAAATTGAATGCATTTCAATACTCGCACTATATTTTGGAAAAAGAATAATGCTGACATCGTTAATTGCCTTTAATTACCTATTGTAAACAAAGAGATAGACTTCAATCACTTGCTATTAAGTTTTATTATTGCTTCATTAAGTATTATGTGCATGTCGTTTTTGATGCATTTCATAAAAATGTCGTTTTGTCTGGTGAACTTAGCTAAAAAATAAGACTATTGCAGAGACTACCCTTTAATACAAATGTGCTGGGAATCTGATCATGAAATTTGCTTGCTTAAAAGCGCTGTCTACATGTAAACTTAACTTCAAACAAAATGAACAGCGCTTGGTAAGAATGCTAAAAGGTTCCTCTACCCCCACAGCTACATTCCGTATTTAACATCAGCCAGACACCTCATTACTTTAAATGTATTTTTCCTGTCTGTCTCTCAGAGGGTCCTTGCCTGATACATTCTATGAATGGAGATCTCCTGCGGACCCTGGAAAGCCCGGTAAACTGTGTATGGCCGAGACTCATCCAGTCCTCCACTGAAGGGCACTGCGTGGTTTACTATGAAAAGGGTCTCTTCTGCGTTTTCAGCGTGAACGGGAAGCTGCTGGGCCACATGGAAGTGGAGGAAAATGTCAAGGTGTGTATTTGTGGAAAATCTGCTCGGCATAGAGGCTTATCTAACCTGACCTAAATCACACCAAGTCTAAACAGTGCCTTTATTTGTGGTTTTCTGATCAAACATTTGGGTCAGTTTCCATTGCTGTAATGAAGCATTCTATTTTATTATATATTCCAGTAACTTTGTAAAGCAAATAAACAGTGGTTATTTAGATCTGTGCATTCTTGGTTAAATGTTAGTTGCATATTTTTATTTTCCCTATAAAATAAAAAAAGTCCATTGTGCTCCCAATATATGCCCACCATGCCTACCCATAATGGGTCTTTTATAAATCAGCTTGCTCTTATGAGAGTTGATTGATATGTGGGGAAATCCCCTGCAGCTGCATGTAAGATCTCGGCTCAGAGGAATGAATCTGGCAAGCTTCTGTTATAGGGGCCTATGAAATCGTTGCGGAGAACACAGACGGAATCGCAGAATTCAGCGGAAAAAAACGGAATTAGCCACCCAAGGACTTTTGCCAAAATCAATTTAAACAAACAAAATAAATGTGTATATATTTATAAAATTACATTGAAATAACACGATGTTTGTATGACGAGGCTTCAAGAAACACACGTCATGGGAACGCATGAAAAAACTGTTTTTGCACCTCTCAGCCACTACACACGACCGTGATTTTAACTGCTTCTGGTGCCACTTGACTTGCTAGCTACCGTTATCGCTTGGGATAAAACAACTACCTATAAGTTATTCTGAGCAGGTAGTACTGTAATGACTACTGCAGAATGCATTGACTAGTTGCTGCATTTCTTCTCCAAAGTTCTCAGGTAGATATAATTAACGTGCCTTTTTATTAAATTAGAATAAATCAACATATTTAGGCTTTTATTTATGTTGTTTGTCATTAATTAATAATGAAAACATTAAAGTGTTTTGAAATGTTATAGTTCAGCTTGTGTTGAAAAGAAAAACTACTTTTTTTTTTAAATGTACAATATTCCTAGTTTGTTTCTATTACTTCGTGCCAATTTGTACCCTTTTCTGAAAGCACTTTGATTAAAACCATTTAGAAAGGGTTTGTTTGTCATTTTTTCATGCATTTCTAGCTTCATCATTGCTGTCAACGTATCAAACACTTGTGGCTGTAAGTAAAAAAAATTTAAAAAAAAACTAACAAATTACAGATTTTTTTAAACCGAGAAATCAGAAATTAGGAAAAAATAAATCAGAAAATGCAAAATAATAAAACACATTTCGGAGGGCCCAACTGTTGCTCTTAACCCTGAAATAAAAATCTGCAAACTCAAACTATCAACTCAGGTGATTGCTGATTCTGTTCCAAATGGCAGCAACATTTGATTTAAAGACTGCACCAGTGTATTTATGGTGTAGCTATTAAGGATAGAATACTGTGTTCTTTTCCTTCTCCTGATGTGGTGGTGGTGGTGTTGTTATTATTATTATTATTATTATTATTATTATTATTTTTTGTTTTGTTATTAGTATTATTATTAGTATTAATATTATTATTTTATAGGGCATTTCCAGGACACAGCAGGGGATTACTTCCCTCTAACCCTTTGAGAAATTATCCCAAAACCATCCCAGTCAGCTACAGTACAAAGCTATCTGCTGGTGTGGTGAAGCAGTTTAATTTATGAATAGATACGCTCAATAGTTCAGAAACAAATACCTTTTTAGATCTTGCTGAACACAATACATTCACGTATCCCTGGCGACCATACACACTGTAGAGTTTGCATTTATCTAGAGAGCGGGTTATCTGATTTGGTTAGGGAGGATTCTTTAGCATAAGATATTGAGTGCATCAGGATTCAGAGATATAAAAGGAATTCCGTCCATCTCTCTGTTCACATTTCACAATTCTTTAACATAAACATACAGTGGATGTGGGTCACGGGGAACTACTTTCTCGTGGTGTTCATAGCTAGATTGCTGTCAGTTCTTGCAGATATGTATCTTACATTACATTTGGTAGAAAGTTCATTAAATGGCTGAACTGGTATTGTTAAATTGTAGCCGTTCCATAAGAAAAATACATGGTGGATTTCCTGTTACGTGTGACTTGTGAACGATTGCCCTGTGTTTTTCTTGGTGGATTTCTGTCTGACAGTATATCAGATCTGGAACAATCCCTGCAGTGTTACAGCCACTCCTGCAGGACTGGGCAATGCCACCAAGGCACCAGAAGTTCTGTTTTTAAGCTGACTGTCAAAAAAACAGATGCATTTCTCCCTATTGGACTGTAGCCTTAAACAGTCTGCAGCCTTTTCTCCCAGAGCCTCTGCACTTTATCATGCAAGCCAGTAACATTATGATTAAAGAACAGCACTTTCGAAGTTGCTTTCTCCCTCTCGAAATGGAACTTGCAGGTCAGAATGTTGTTCCTCTGGGTCCAGCATGGCGGAAAGTTTTTTGATTTGCATTTCATGTCAGGGTGCAGGGAAAATTGCAGGATGTTGACAAGGGGTTACCATTTACAATCATCAAGCACAGAGGACAGGTTTCTTATTCATCCAGCACGGCACTAGAAAAGTACTGAGAGGCTTCCGGCCTGCCTGGGAAAGCTCCAAGACGTAATCAGAGCTTCACACCTGCTTTTTATTTAAAGGCCCTTCTGCACTTTTGTAACCCAGAACTATAACCTGTTTTAATTTTTTGTTTCAGCAGTGTTTTTATTTGTAGAATCCTTTGTTCTCATGGAGCATTGGTACTATATCAAATAGCTGGATTGCTTTCTGACTCATGTAAAATGTTTCCCGACAGATCCCCATCGAGAGCAGAGCAGTGAGGGGCTGCTCTCTTGTTTTATAGCGTGAGCACCAGCCTGCTGGAAAGGAAAACCATTTTATGCACTACCTGCCAGCTCAGGAGAATGCGTTGACAGTCATTGGGTAGAAAGCTAAAGTCACTAATCCTAACCCTAAGCTACAATAGCACAGGTTAATTTGGCATGTTATTGTTGATAGCCATGTTGCATTTCATTCATGTAGATTCATTCCTTATCCCTTGCCAAAAACACATTTCTTTGCTATTGTAAAAAACTATATACCGTATCCTATTTTCTGCATACTTGAGCTAGCGATGGATGCAATGTTTTTTGTATTATTATTATTACTCTAGAACCTTTTGATTCAGTATCAAATCCTGAAGCATGCAAAAATTAATTAACTTGTACTTCTGAAATTTTAATGTTGTGTTACGAGGGGCCTGTAGTAGACCTAGAACTCCACTGAACCGAGAACCAAAGGTTAATGGAATTCTACTAGTGGAATTATCAAGCATGGTAAATTGTTATTTCTGAGCCTGAGATTGAAATTGGTTATACCTCGTCTTTGTGTTACTGAACTGAGGGAGGCTGAGTTAATTTCACCCCATCTGATTAATCTTTTTATTCCTTTGTGCAAACAAACATCGGGGGGACGTTGTCCTTTTTATGTTATTCCTATAACGCACATTACTGCAGTGCTGCTCTGCGTGCAATAAGAGAGTGTAGTGATTAGCAATTGTTATTGGAACAATTGATGGGAATTGACATAATTATACACACTCTTGGATCCCAATAAACAATTTCAATTCAGCTATGTTTTATTAGATTCATTGATGAGCGTAAATAAAAGATGTATTTATTTATTTTTTCTCTTTTTTTTTTTTTAAATGGGTTATATCATAAAGTTCTGGATACAACTGGATTAAGTTTAACAGCTAATTTAATTCAGAAGGGCAAGTCTAAAAAAAAATATATATATTTTATTTATAATTCATGATTTTGGAAGCCTTAAACATGCATAAACAACATACCAAAATGCATTAATGATATTTATATGCACTGCAAGATCGTTTATTTGATAGTACAGACTTTCTAAGCCATGTTTACAATGAACCACCTTCACATGTACAAAAACTTGCACAGGGCTTGCTGGGTTTCTGATAGTTACTAGGGGTTCAAATACAATTTTTTTCAACCCCCTCATCTAGTGAGGCCCTTGCATTTTAATGTAATCCTTATGGCACAAGGAAACCCAGACAAAATATTCTGTAGTATTTTCCACTGTGAAGCCTGGCTGTTACATTTGATCTCTTTACAGGTTTGTTTGGACCCCCCCCCCCTTTTAGGTTCAATTCTGGTTTAATTTAGGGATGTCTATTTGAAGAGCACCAGCAGTTTCAGCCCAGTTCCTGATGGTCAAGTCACAAGTGTCTACTTTAATTTTTATTTTAAAAGTTTTTATTTTATATATTTTTTATCATTCCATAGGCAATACTGTTGAGCCGTGATGGACAGTACTTGCTTGCTGGAGGAGATGGAGGAGTGCTGACAGTCTGGCAGATTCACGACCTTAAGCAGCTATTCACATACCCTGGATGTGATGCTGGGATCAGGTCAATGGCCATGTCACAAGACCAAAGGTAGGACAGCACATAGTGACTTAACAGCTACTGAAGAATGCTACATATTTGGAAGTTTGATAAAGAAGCCATGCAGGGACAAACCGGCACAAACGTGAAAAGCTGCTCTCAAAGTTAAGTATTTTATGGCCTTTACTCAACAGAGCAGATTTGTAAAGAGGACTTGGAAAAACAGCTTCAGCCAAAACACCAGACTGAAAGTGCAGTGCAGAAGAAATAACTTCACACAGCACAGCAGACCATGCAACTGGATGCAGTCTTGGTTATGCTCCTGTGTACTTTTTGGATGACTTATTTCCATATAAGACGCTGAGCATTTAGTATCAGAAGGGTTGTCATTTCTGGTCTGTGCCCTTATGCTTAGACCTAAAATTAATTTGTATCCAGTGTATAATATTCACGTTCATTACCTTTTCGTATATATATATATATATATATATATATATATGTGTGTGTGTGTGTATTGTATATGTGTGTGTGTGTGTATGTATATATATATATATATATATATATATATATATATATATATATATATATATATATATATATATATATTATACACACACACACACACAGACTATATTAGTAGTGTTTCAAATATGAATATAGCGCAAGTCCCCAGTTGTGGCTGTCAGAACTCGGAACATATGTTGAACATAAACGCACGTCACAGAGTACTGAGTCCAGCCAGTAACATGATGATATAAAAGTCTGTTTTGTAACTACTAGCAGAATACAGCAGGGTGTTGATTTGGGGTGTTACATGTGAAATGAGAGGCTATAGTCAGAATTCAGTAGTGTAACCTTCTCTCCAACTTCATCTTGCTCTGCTGTAGACAGGGGGTTCTTTTCAAAGAGAGATATGTTGAGTAAATCACAGTTCAGTTCTGAAAGTAAAAAGGCAAAAATCGCATTTTTAGCATCATTATTTAAACAACATAATGGAAAACTGAACATTTTTGTTTTTCAGTTGAAATACAAAAAAAAAAAAAAAAAAAAAAGGTTTATACTGAAATTGATTTAATAGAGAAGGCGGCAGACAAAAGTAATGAACCTGATCTGTCTGATGATTACATAGTATGCTGTGCTGGATGGTTAAAAAAATCTATATTCATTGAATACTTTCACCCACATGCCTAGGGGCCTAACAGATTTGTTTATTATTCTATTTTCTAGGTGTATAATTACTGGCATGGCCTCCGGAAGCATAGTACTATTTTACAATGACTTCAATCGATGGCATCACGAATATCAAACGAGATACTGAAGCCCTGAAGAGAAGGACTAGTTCAAGAGATTGCTGTGAGAGTGGATGTGGAGCTCGCTCTTCAGTCCTGTCATTTGGTATTAAAGGCACTATCTATATAAATAAACATATTCAGTTCCTGAATGTAACTTAAATACTGTCAAGAAAAAGCAAACTATTTTTAAATGGTCATTGCTGTATTTTGTAGACCTTAATGAATTTCATATATTACGTACTCCCCGGGGCAAGATAAGTTATGGGGGGGGGGGGGGGGGGGGGGGGGAATTAAATCTATTTTTTAGCTGTAAAAGTCTATTTTCATCTCTGAGCAAAGAAAGCAATGATAAGGTGGTTGAGTGGTCACTGGCTAGAAAATTATATTTACATCAGTGATCGTAGATTGCTCATGTTTGCTTTTTTGGGGGAATATGTGTAGTATGTGGAGTGAAAAAAAAAACTGTGTGTGAACATTATGTGTGTGGTCATTATATTTTTCATAAGCATTGTGCTACTTTGACATCTGTACTGCTACTGATGTTACTTGAAAAAGAGTAATATTCTTTGAGAGTGTGATATACTGTACCTTTATTACTATGTTCTTAGAATCAGTACTGTTCTAATCGCCATAAACTGGCACCAGACAAGGGATTCCTTACTTTTTTACACAACTTTGTATGCTCAAATCAGTGATAAACAATGTTTCTGTTGCTTCTTAAAAAAAAAAATGTATTCATGATGAAGAATCTTTTGACCAAGGAACAGGCAAGCGTGTTCCATATAAGACACTGAATTTAGCCTCAGTAGGGTTGTCATTTCTGGTCTGTATCTTTATGCTTAAGCCTGAAATTAAATTGTATACGATGATAATCTTAAATGCATTTAATGGAAAAAAAAACATTTTAAAAAAAATATAGTAGTGTTTCAAATCTGACTATAGAGCAAGTCCCTAGTTGTGGATGTCAGAATTCAGATACAGTATACTGAGTACAGCCAGTGACTTGATAGTGATTTTAAAAATCTGTTCTGCAACTACCAGCGAAGTACAGCAGGGGGTTGATTTGAATTGTTTCATGTGAAATGAGAGGGTATAGCCAGAACAGTAGAAATAACTTCACTCAACACAGCAGACTGGAGTCAAGAAATAATACAACGATCATGCTTTGACACCCTTTGGTTTTAGATTAGCAATCAAGCAACAATTTGGACAAATAGACACAAGTACACATTTTTAGAAAAAAAACTAAATATTAAACAATATGGTTAGTGTAGAAACACAAATTAATTTTTGGTTTAACAGCTTCTGGTCGGATTGGTATAGCTTTTACAGGTTTAGGGGATATCTGTTGAACATTGATGTTTCCAACTGTGTCTAAATATTTATTCAATATAACTGCCTGCTACTCGGAAGTCCTATTTAAATAAATTGAGGGTGAATGTATTCTACTGTGTGTGAGGTAAAACAATGTAACCTATTTAGCTGCACATCTGTTTAAAATTGATCTTTGCAAAACGTCTTTAAAATGATTATAATAATAATCTAAAATTGTAGGCTGAGCTATTTTGATGCAGCACCTACATGGTTTACAGGATTGCACATTTTTACATATTTAATTAGGATGGACACAACTTCTATATTTTTTTCTGAAAATTTTAAGAAGCAATGGATTATTTGGGGTAGCTTTTTATTGTCTTAGACGTTACGGGGTCAAGTCCATATATATATATATATATATATATATATATATATATATATATATATATATCTCCGTCCTGTGTGTGAAAGGTGTGCAATAATGTTGGTATGCCTGTTTCACATACTGTGAGGATTCCTTTAAATGTTGTAAGTTAAAATAAGGCTGATAACATTCCAACTTGGATATCTTTGTCTTGTCTGCCTAGTGTGAGGGGGGGGAAATCAACTAGCTACCTAAAGATACAACTGCAAGAAATTAAGGACTACTGTATTTTTATGTATCACTGAATATTTTGGTAATTGATTTGGAATGAGGTATTTCGATGTGTGACGACTTTAAACAATAAATTTGTAACTGAAAGAAAATGTGCATTTGAGTAACTTAAGTCTTTGTCAAAAATGTGTATATGAAGGATGTATTTATAGGTATACAGAAGTGTTAGGAACATGGAAACAAGTAGAAACACACTCGCAGTTAAAACCAGATACACATGGAATTCTGGATACAAGGACTTCCCATAATACAATTCACGGGGACCTGTGCTAGGCAACATTCAGAACTGGGCAGACACATGGCAAATTACATTTAATAGAGATAAGTGTAAGGTACTGCACACAGGCAATACAAATGTCCATTATAAATACCATATGGGAGCCAGTTGAAGGAATCTATAAAAAAAAAATATGTAGGAGTTTGTGTTGACTCAGAAATGTCTTCATCTAGACAATGTGGGACAGCTATAAAAAAAGGCCAACAAGATGCTCGGATATATAGTGCAACGTGTTGAATTTAAATCCAGGGAAGTAATGTTAAAACTGTACAATGTATTAATAAGACCTCATCTAGAATATTGTGTTCAGTTCTGGTCACCTCGCTACAAAAAGGATATTGCTGCTCAAGAGAGAGTGCAAAGAAGAGCGACCAGTATTATTCCTGGTTTAAAAAGGTCATGTAATATGCAGATAGGCTAAAATAATTGAATCTATTCAGTCTTGAACAAAGAAGACTACAGAGATCTGTTTCAAGCATTCAAAATTCTAAACGGTATTGACAGTGTCGACCCAGGGGACTCTCTCAACCTGAAAAACGAAAATAGAGGCACTTTTTACATAGAGAATTGTGGGAGTCTGGAACCAACTCCCCAGTGATGTTGTTGAAGCTGATACCCTGAGCTCTTCAAGAAGGTACTAACAACCAAACAAGCAAGATGGTTGTTATTTATATTTTTTCAAACCTCCAATCTATTGGCCTAAATGCAATCTAACATTAAGACTCAAAAAGTAAGTCACATTGTAGATGAAAATGAACAAAGTTCCTGCAATTACAAATGCCCTGAAGTTTTTTCTTTTTTTGTGTGTGGTTTTTTTTTTATACAAGACTGTTTCAGATATCCAGTTGGGATAAGCCAGGATAAGCTCTAACGGTTCATTGGTGTATATTTACATACCATAATCAAAGCAAATCCAAAGCTCATTTTGGAAAATTCTGCATGGCTGTTTTTCCTGATCATGTTTATTTTAAGTGAAGCTTGATTTCATTGAAGTCAGGATGTAATGTAGCTTTAGAACAGCAGAACATGAAACCCAAGGGTAGAAACACTGGTTTTGGAGAAAGTATATGCAATAAACAGGCTTTTTAAATTGTTCATGAAATATTTCATAGATTTCTGTTTAAAAAACAAACCAACCAGCTTTTGAAGTATAATGTTTTGGGCTTGCATGATTTCAGACTAAGCCCAGCGTTCATTTTTTTTAACAAGTATTTTGCCACGACAGACTGCAAAAGCAGTTTACTAGCCCATCAAGCTGCTCAATTTTGGGAGCCCAGATTGTGTTTTAGTACACTACCCATCACAATGAGGTTCATCTGCCTTTTGCTTTAATTGCTGCCTATTCTTATGGACACATCACAAGATAGTGGTTGGTTACAGGTATGGTATTTTAGTTTTTGCTGTTCATGCAATGCTTCAAAGTGTTGAAACCTACAGTAGAACCTGATCATTATCACTAGGACCCTGCGTTTTTCATGACTCTTAACCTGTAATTTAGTCCTCTAGCCGCACGATGTCCATATAGCCTCCATAGTAAGCCATGTAATGAGCAATCATCTCATTGTTACTTTAATCATTTGAATTTGTCATCCCATTACTACAAACATATATTAGCCATGGCTACTGACATTTATTTAACCCTTACACCCCTTTTGAATACTTTGTATATTGCCTTCTATTATGCAGGTCAATATTTTTGGCACAACATTTCTGGAGCTAACAATACATACTTTGTATATTGTAACAGGTCGCCAAGATTTCTGGACCAAAATAGGTTTTATGGGTGTGATTCTCCAAATATTTTGGTCGCAAATATTTTAAGTAACCGAATTTTAAAAGGAAGTTTTTTTTTCAGTATTATTTCAGAGAACTTGTGTAAATACATTATTTGTAGGTTTTAATTTACCAGTACACTTTTACACCTCATTTAAAAAAAAAAATAAAAAATAATAATAATTTTCTTGATATCTGGATTGCACCAGGCACTATGTACAGAAGTTATTTTATGGATTTCCTGTTTCTGAACACCATTTATTGGAATCTGGGCATTTGATAGATTCTGTAACACATGTAAGCTGTGTTTTTTTATTTTTTATTTGTTTTGTTTTTACTGGGTTTTTTTTTGTTTTTTGACTATAATGTAAAAAAAAAGCCCATAAATGTTACTTATGTTTGCATGAGACCAAAAAAAAATCCATTCTCAGTTGGATTATATTTTGCTATTAAACTCAAGCATCGTCAATTGCTTAAGCCGGTCTTCTTTAATGGATTGACGTTGCTCTGTGAAAATGTGTCCATATGAAGCAACACTTCTTTCAGCACCCACAGAATTGGTAACAACTGGCAAATATATTTTAGCCGCCGCCTTCTGCATTTCTCCAAAATTCAAAGAAATTCCACTACCATTTTCTTTTGCACAGTAAGCATCAAACGCTGGAATGCAATCTAACAGGAGGGGTTCTTAATCCAAACTACAAACATGTGGGTAAAATCCTTACTGCCTTCAGAAACGTGTGACCTGGTTGAATAAAATGTGCTGTCAATTTTTCAAAAACTTTGTGGAAAGTTATCACACTTGGGTTATTCTGCCACCTGTGTGCAACTCTTATGCCAGTGCACGATATGTATTAATTCTGCAACTTTTTTTATAAATATGATAAGCCTTACATCTTCCAAATGAATTATACCCATCAGTGTGCAGCACCCCAGGTGGGTATTGCTGCATGCTATCTCTCAAATAAATGCTTTGAGTTTGATGGTGCATCTATTTATTCTAAAACAACAAGTCTCGAGATAAGATTTTATTTAAAAGCATCAATTTTTAGAATGGTAATAATTGTCCCTCGTAATTAGGGGGTGTTTACTAATTAGCCAGAACTGAATGGGTTGATTACTTAATTATTCTTTTGATTTGTTTAGCTGGAGTGGCTACAAAGATATCTGGAGGTTTAGGACTGAATTGCATGTTAAAAAAAGTTGTAAAAAACATTGGCCCTAATGATTACCGGTTTATTTAATTTTAGCCCTTTTTAAGTGATATGATTAATTCACAATTGACAGTCCATGTATTAGAGGGAAGGGAAAATGAAGATGATTAAAAAGTTTGTCCTGTAGTTCTTAAATTACACTTTCTCTTCTCTGCTTAATGAAAGATACAACCAAAAATAGAGGAAAAAAATCACTTTCAACAGATCCACCATTGGGGATGTAACCTTTACAGACAATGGCCAGCCGCCCCTCACTTTTCATCATAGGAGGATGGGTTTTCTCTGTTCAAACTACCTTGTTTCCACCAACGGCAGTAAAACTTTTCATGTAGAACCCCCCCATTAGCACAAAAACCTAAGCCTTTTTATAAACAGAAAAAAACACCTGCCTGCTTGGGTTACAACTTAATGTAAAAACAACCAATCCTTATTAGGATTGAATATAGTGAACCATGCAGCTAATAAAAGCATTAATTGGCAGCTACCTGTGCATAAAACTCAACAGAGCAGCACTTGACATTCTTGGTCTCCCATGTATAAGTGAATTACTGTACCCCATTCACTTAACATACACTATGTTCTACTACTCACTCCTTTCACACACGAGCAGGCATTGACACATCCCAGACAAATCTATACACAGCAAGGGACACACAGAATTTGCTTCAAGCTAGAAATAAAAAAAATGGTCATGAATACAACGAAGGTTGTATGAAACGCTCAGATTTTTGATAGAGCTAAGAGAACTACGTCATTCATGTGGATTTTCTCAAGACAATAAAACAGCTGACACACCCTTCGAGAGGAGATGGGCTTTATTTCATGGATTTCAGTTTTCTGATTTATTTCTAATACAAAATAAAAGCTCACATTTTTTAACTAATGACAATAAGAATAGAAAAAGACAACGACAAACAGTTGTGTGTGTCAGAGAAAAGGCTCTTCTTAAAAATAGCCTCAGTGTTATAGTCCTGTGAATTCCATCTTTTCCTGGCTGATTTACAACACCTGGGTAAACACTGTTTTTGATGCTGAAATGATTAACAGGACATACTGTAGGCATTTCTAAAACAAAAAGGAAGAAAGAAAATGAATACTGGAGGCTAAAAAAGTTACATCTTGCAACTATTTTGTCCAACTAAATTTGTCCTACAGGTTGACATCTGGTTTTGCTGTTTGAATGAAGTATGTGACATGCAGCGAACACCGGTCAACAAAGCGCAGTGTTAGATTTAACCATTTAAAGTTTACAGATTGAAAGTTCGACAGAAAAAAAGCCCATGACTGGAAACAACAAATACAACAATCAGAATAGGAAACAAACAAAACAATCTTTTGAAAACCTTCTCTTTTAGTCTTTATACAAATAAATAGGTTTTATTTAAATAAGACGCTATTGACCCTCTTCAGTGTACTGCAGTTAACCCTTTTTAGGACTTGATCATGGTTTCAAATACGCTCTTAATCACATTGCTGATGTTAGTGCACAGGCAGGAACAATATAGTTAAAACTAATTAGGTTTGTTTCCTTTGATAAAAACAGGCAAAACTACATGACAATCTAGCCAGCATAAAATATAGCCAGTACTCTATGAATGCTGCAAACAGACTCTTATTTCAGAGCAGCAGTGTGTGCTGGGGAGGGGGAGGGAAGCTGGCTGACAGCTAAAAACATCACTAGAAATGTTTTGCAGTGCCATATCAGAAACAAATAGTGCTTGAAATTACATAGTGCAGGCGCACACCATCAGAGGCTGCCAGCGTCATTATCTGCCACAGCAGTAGCAGCGTTACTGGAACGAAACATCTAACTCCTACATGCGTGTAATCAGTAATGATGAAGAGAAAGTTGAGCAGGTGGAGCCTCTTGCAGTGCACTTCCTTTCTGGAGGAAGTCAGGCAGTCTTTCAGGGTTCGCCAGCCCCAGCTCTGCACTGCATGCTGACAGGAGGTGGCGAATGCGCTGCTGTTGCTGTGTCTGCCGTGGCGGGGGTCGATGGAGGTGGCGGTGATGTGGGTAGCTGGATTGGCTCAGATGAAGCAGGAAGGGAGGCAGCAGTGGCGGTCCCATCCCAGGGCGCCTCGGGGTCCTCATCCTGGGTGGGTTGAGGTTTCTTTTCCGCGACGGTTTCGCTGGCTTCTTGACAGCGTTTGCTGACCAGGATCTGCTGCTCCTTATCTAGAGCCGTGTTCTAGAGAAACACAGGGGAGCAGGGGAGGGGGTAACACAGATCAGTCATCAGCAGGCCCGAGTGTGAAGAGAGATCAGAAAAACAAATCCTGAGGGTCAATCTACAATAAAGAGCTTCAGTAGAAGCAGTGGTGTTCTTCCTGTGTCCTGAACTGTTTAGAAAATGCTACAAGAAATAACAGCGGTTAAAGCAAAGGTTATGGGTAAATTTTGCAGGTTGTGAAATGTTGCTGTTGCAATTGCCACAGTATGCGGTGACCGCTAAAGTTATAGCAGGATGAATTCTATTGATCTGTCACCCCCTGTCATGTTTTCCATTTGATTTGCAGGGTGATATGAACACAAAAAAATGTAGGAAGGCAGCACTGTACTTTTTACAGTAAATTGACCCCCCCCCCCCAAAAGCAAATCATATTTCAATTTCTGAGCATGCATTCTGAGGAAAAGGAGAAATAACATTGATAAATATTATAGAAGATTCAGGGGCTGAATAATGTTACAAATTTTGTAGATATGAACAGAACGTATTTAAATAAATTGAGTTTTTTGAAGGATAATTTATTACATCGACTGAGGGCTCTGAATGTTGGAATTTGTATTGAAGCAATAAATCATTCAAGCAATGAAGATAAGAATACATTATAAAAAGTTAGCAGGCTGGTCCGTTGTAACCAGACCAACTGTTTTACCAGTTATTTCAGGAGTCCGAGTTGGGTTTAATGGGAGGTCATTTTTGAGGTCTCAGGTTCAGTATGGAAGGTGTGAAATGATTACTTTGTAATACATCATTTTTTGCTGTTTAAAAATATTGCTAAACAGTTGCATCTGTATAAAACTACCGGAGAAGCCTTATTATTAAGCCAAAACTAGCATATGAAAATTATCTCCAGATTTCAAATTCCGAAATCATAACAAATAAAATACACCATATGCTACATACAAAGTTAAAGCCTTAGTAACCTTTAACAGAACACCTCGTGGAAGACAATTACAAAAATATAATGCTTGGAGTGTACAACTTGGTATACTTCATTAGTTAAAACATCCCATTAAATGTGCTTGAAATCATTATTACTGTGTATATTACTGTGTATTACATTATTACTGTATATTTAGCATGCAGAATGAAGCCTCCAGCATATTTGACCTCTGGACAGTCTCTGAGCAAAACATCCATTCATCCATTATCAATACCTGCTTAATCCTTCACAGAGTCACAAGTGAGCCAGAGCCTAACCCGGCATACACAAGACTACACCCTGGACGGGACGACAGTCCATCGCAGGGCACCACACACACACACACCACCAATTGAGAGTGACCACTCAACCTGAACAGCATGTCTTTGGACAGTGGGAGGAAACCGGAGCACCCGGAGAAAACCCACGCGAACACGGGGAGAACATGCAAACTCCACACAGACAGACCGCCTAGGTCAGATTGGAACTGAAGTGAGGCAGCAGCGCTAACTACTACGCCACCGTGCCACCCCTGAGCAAAACAGAAAAAGATTCATTTTTGTATTGAGGTCAGTATGGGAATGACCACTGTGGATGTGCAGTGGTAATTTCTTCCCCCTGAAACAGGGAGTTTATACTGGCCTCATTACAATAATCCACCAAAGTAAATTATGCTGGTGACTTTACTAAACATGTAAAAATCCACAATAGTAATGATTAAGAATACATATAATGGGATAACAACAGATAGAAATGCAATGTGGGTAATTTCCTTTAATTTCCTGCCTGTGTTATTTTTTTTTTACATGGGAGATACTTAATTGTGAAGTCAAGCCATTTCTGAAAAGGGAATTGCTGAAAGCAATCCACCCTCATTTCAATATGAGTCATATTCTTATCTTCAATGCTGGTTTGTTAATTTGTTTTATACCTGTAGATGTTGTGGAGTTCAGAGGTTTATGCAAAAGTCAGCAACAATACTTAAACCAGAGAAGGAGTATACCTCTTCCACAACTGTTGCTGGGAGTGCTCTATAAGACGATGATTGTGACTCATGATACTTCTCGAATACCTCTGGAAGTGTACAGGGCTGTGTGTGCATTATGTGTTGAAGACATGCACTTCACCAGCAACAGCATGATCTTCAAACCAGCTAGGGCAAGTACATAGTAGTCATGCTTAACAAAAGTTTGATTTAAAACATTTCTCATTTTCCCCTTATTCAGAAAGGTCTGTTATTGAAATTGAGCAGCAGAAAAAAAAGCAGCACAGCAGTCAATGTTAGTACATACCATTGCCTTGGAGCTAATCAGAGGATAGCAATGCAGGCATTGGAAGGGAAGAGGGAGAAGCAGAGGGACATAACTAGTCTTGCTTAAAGAAGAATTACACTTCTAACATTGCACACACATTCAGAAATACACTTCTAACATTGCACACATGTTCAGAAATACATTTCTCAGCACCTGTGAGGTATCAATTTGAAAACCTCAATAAATTACTAAAGCAGCCTAATATAGGGTATATCTGCAATTTACAAACTACAGCAACATGAAACTTTGCATCCTCTTCCAACCTCATGGCTAATATATAGTTTTTGGTACAATTCTCCAGTTCTCCAACAGGTGGCATCAAAATGACATCCACAAGCTTGTTTCTCCAATGTGTTGTCTCAACAGACCACAAAAGATTACAATATAAATCACATTAAAAAGTTTCTCAACTTAGGTGTAATCAGGTTTTTGACAGATAGGTCTGTGTTTACATATTGTAAACCAGCTTTGACAAATGTCATATTTATATTCATTTTGATTACATGTGCAGTAGACAAATGCATTACTAGTAGCTTCATCTAGAAATAGGGTCCCTTTTAGATCAAATATTTAACTTTGTTGTTATTCATAAGAAATATATATTGTTTTATGGCCCATGAATTAACAGTACCATGTGCACCTACATATACACTGTACAGTGTTCACTGCAAACAGTAAGTTGCTTTTTCTATCAAATGTGTCTCTTCTGAATGGAGTCAATTGAAGACTTTGTATCCACTACTGCTTAAAACAATTGATTTTCAGTACAACCAGAAGGGTGTAGAGGGAAGCAAATATAAAGCAGCTCTCTTGGCACAAAGGAGATTTCAGCAGGGACAAAGGGATTTCTGCAGTCTGGGAAGCGTAAAATACAACGCAAAGCCAAAAACATTTACAAAGAAATGAATACAAGCACATAAGCAACAGTTTATCAAAGGAAATCAAAAGCAAACAACATGAAAGGTGTGTATGAGTTTAAGGAGGACCTGGCTGTCTAAGATTAGAGAAACCAAGCTCGGATAAGGAAGAAGCTGAGAAGATGTGTCTTGAGATAGACTGTCAAGGGGCAAGCCATGCAGAACGAGGACTGGTCCAGAGTTAGAGGTTCAGATCATTATTAATATTATTATTGTTATTATTATTATTAAACTCTTGCTGTGTGTACCAGGCGTTCCGCTCCGGGCCTTTCCTGCAGTCGTGGGAGTGTGGGGGAGGGAGGAAGCTGCATGTCTCTCTCTACAATTCAAACTGTCAAATGAAATTCACAACAATAAACTCCTGCCATTAGTTCCAACTGCTCAACTGATAAAGCCATCTCATCTGCAACAGGTGGTATCCAGTCTTATGCAAACCCCCTACCCATTGTACTGGCTGCATCAGCTGTTTATAAGCATATTTCAAATGTTTTTAATTTAATTGTATTGGGTATATTTTTCATAAAACTATTGCCGCATGGGCATGTGGCTGCTATATTATACCTTTACTCCCTTGGCTCTACTGTTGTCTTTCTTGCTGTTCCCTCAATATAGCTGCCTCCAGTGGGTGGTGCAGTATTAATATTTAGTCAGGCTCTGTAACATTCCCTCTCTTCAGATTTAGACAAAAAAATGTATTACATTTGAATTGATTGTGGGTTTAGTTATATATGATTATTATGTTGGTCACTGTGCATCTTGTACTATAGTTACAGATTAGTTACTGTAGTTACCATGGTAATACACTAAAAGTCTAACTGGATTCTCCTGCTGTGGACCATTTCCTGCAATTTTACTGCAGCTGAGCTGTAGTTATGGTTTTATGGGTCGAGCACCTGTAGCAGCAATCCTTCTCATATCTATATGAACAATCTGGAATCACATTTACTGGTTTCTTTCTTTACACCCAGACCCAGCTGAATTTTACAAAAAGAGGGGCTTATAATTGCCTTTGTTATTTTTCCTAAACCAGAATTACAGTCTACTGAACAGAACCAGCTGAAGCATTTGTATTGAGGGGTACATTTCAGTACCAACAAACCCACATAATTGATTTACTTAATTAATCTTGTTTTCACAGAAGCGGCTTCCCCACGTTATTTAAATGTATTGTGGGATATACTGTAATGTAAATAAGACGAAAAATAACGAGGATAGAAACGGTACAAGTTGATTTTTACTTTGTAACCATTAACATTTTTCTGTGCTGCTAAGGGTTAAAAAGTGTTTTAAAAAAACAACTTCCTGAAAACAAAACACACATACCAGAAATATGTTATTATTTACTGCACAAATATTTAAACAACATTCCCAGTACTTCTCTAACGACATGTTACAAGGACAAAACAGATGTTACTCATCTGGACATGTTAGTAATTGAAACTTGAATTAAAATTCAAGGATCGTAATGAGGTGGAATGGTGTTTACAGTGCAGTTGGAGTAGATTGTACATGGCATGGAGCATGGCCCCCGTTGCTAGGTAACAGTCAGACTGTCTTATTCGAATGCAGCAGGTTGCCAACGTTTGAATCAGTTTACTGTGCAAACTCTACTGCAGAATCATATTCAATAAACAGGCTCATCAAATGGAGCAAACAGCGGAATGTTTGATGACATTGGCATTGGACATTACCAACCTAATGAACTAAGAGGGCAATAGCCTGGACTCAAGAGTCTGACCAGTAGGGGTCACTAAAGCACAAATTGAACTATCCTCACTAGATTTTCCTCCCTATCCATCAACTTTGAGTGAGTGGGATTTGAACCACACTCATATGACTTGTCTTGATTCATTCTGTAAAATTAAGACATTTCACCTCAGCCACTCATAAAAAAAATAAATTATAATACATATAATATAATGTGTGTGCGTGTGTCTGTGTGTGTCTATATGTGTGTGTATGTGCGTGTGTGTATGTGCGTGCGTGTGTGTGTGTGTGTGTGCACGCGCGCGCGCGCGCACGCGTGTGGTTGTTTTAAGGACAGGTCTTGTGCTTACCATGATGACTGACACTCCAGCTGAGGTGTCATTCTGCTTTGGTGCCGAGTTAAAGTGCTTCTTCAGTTTACCTGTAACTTCTACCTGCATGTTGTTCCCCATGGCAGCATCATCCTGCGAGAGTGGCAAAGACAGTCACCCTCATTAACCATTGCTTTCGAGCTTGCCTGGAGATCATAACTGCCGGCACTTCTCCATTCAAATCGGGGGGATCTTTCAACTCAGCTGACCCCACTCTACACAAACACTGAGACAGTAGGTGGGGTCAGAAGATGAAAGTGAACCATGACTTGAATAAAATGAGGAACTGTGTTAAAATCAGGTTCTCCAAGCAGGCTCAGAGCCTGGCAAATACAGATGCTGCATAAAGAAATATGATAACGGCATACAGAGAAACAAAACTCAAAACCACCGATGATTGGGAACATCATGAAGTCAAATAAATGTTATTAAAAAAAAAAAAAAACTATTAAAAAGGAAGCTTATTACTCTTAAACAATTTCCAAAGTCCTCTTACAAATAAATGTAAAAGCCTTGAAATTCTGCTTAACCAGAACAAGGGACTTTTGGCATATGGTAAATCCTTATCTACATTCCAACAAATGGTTGATGTTGTGTTTTAACTTAAGTTTAATAAAATAATACTATAACTGAAATAAACCACTCACAGCCACCCAGGGATGAGCCAGAACCTGCTCTGCTGTGTACCGGGCTTCCATATTGACTTGCAGCATCCAACCAATCAGCTCCTGCAAACAGAGATCAGGAACCTGTGGTTAACCCTTCGATTCCTGGTGTAGGTTCAGAACAACCGCATTTTGTTGACTTAGTAAAACTAATTAAACCATAAATCATATCCGCATTTTCAAAAATCATAACACAAGCAGTGCCGCAATGTACCTAGCATGCTGGGAAGTAAATCCAGCCTGCCCATGAATCTAAATTATTCACACAAATTATTCTGAAAATGATTAAGCTGGAACAATCCTGACCATTCTATGTATAACAGATGATGAGAAACAGCACAGATTCCCACTTCAGCTGCTGCACACTACAGATAAAACAAACAGCAGGTACATGGTAAAGGGACTGCCTCATAATATAGTACTTGTCATGTTGGCGTGATCAGCACTCAGTTCCCATGGACATGCCTGAAGGACTTACTTTAGCAGAGTCAGAGATGTTGTCCCAGTAGGGAGATGGAAATTCTAAGCGTCCTTCAAGTATCTGGTCAAAAAGGTCCTCTTGAAGATTGTTCTCACTGCGCAGTGATAAAGCACGGCGGGCGAGGATCATTACACACATAAAAACAATACAAAATGAAGAACCAACATCAGGTTTCCATTGCCTGAAAAATCCACTGCATAGTGAAAGAAGCCAATATAACCAAGGCTAATAGCGTTGTGTAAGAATAAACCGGTTTTACTGGAGATAAAACAAAAATAAGTGTGAAAAACAAAAGAAGAGACCTGTTACTAATTAGAGACAGAAAATGCTTTCAAAGCCTTGGTTTTTAGCCCTTTAACTAAGTGAATGGACCACAAAAGTATTCTAGCAGCTTAAAGGTCTCTCAGACAGGTGGCAAGTCCTGACACCAACAGGTGAGAAATTCCACAATGACAAGAGCTCTGGAAGCATAACCAGGTCTCCCAAGAATGACAGCCGTCAAACAACCAGATTCCAGCTTATTTCCATCCCTGTTGCTCTGCCACTGGCTGCACTGAAAACAAGTTTGAATTTCCTTTGACTCAACTCTCACTGGAACAAAATCCACACAATGCCTGGCTGCCAAGAACACATGTTTGCAGCTCAAACAAAGCTTAAATCGAGCGACAATTATTCTTAAAAACAGGTTGACCTGGGAGCTACCTTTCAAGCCATGCTTTACAGTAAATAATGGTTATTGTCTGGTTCAGTATTACCCTTATTTAAACAGTTCTGTAACATTATCATTTAGCCCGATTCCCTCCAATATTGAACTAAAAACTGGGGATATATGAAGCTAACTAAATAATTGTTTATCTGTGAATTGCAAAGTAAATACACTTGCAGTTAACAGCCATTTCTATTGACAACTTCAGGAGAAGGGCAGGTCTTAATGCACCTAGGAGCATTAAACAAAATAGAAGACCTGTAATATTACATGTTGTCCACTCGAGGTAGCTGTACTAACAGTGCAAGCTATTGCATTGGAGATGCTGTGGCTTTATAGCAAGTACTAATAATTTAGCCAGGCTTATTGACTAAGAAATCTAAGGCTAACATTACCTGCGGAATGGGGGAAACCCGCAAAGGAGGATGTAAGTGATGACACCAGCAGCCCAGACATCCACCTTCAGGCCGTAACTGAGGGAATGAAGAGAGGAGGAGAGGCAGCCGTTCAAACACAGCATACATCAGACCATAAGAACGATATATTTAAATCTAAAAAACATAACTGTTCCTGTTACAGTACTGCTGTTAAAGGAAGCAGATGTTCTGCTTTATATAATAAGACCTTTTAGGACAGACAGGGTGCCCCGGTTAAAACTGTCCCCTGACACTGTGCAGCTAAACAGACGTGCTTTGTTTACCTACGATTCTTTTTAGCCTGTGGCCTGGCAATTGATGTCACAATATGCTTCTGCACTGTCCCATCAGAACTATTACATTATAGAAATCAATGAAAGCTCAGCCTGATAAGCCATTTAGCTTGTCCCAATAACCAATGGATACTTGTAACCTCTTTACTGCCATGGGCAATACCCAGTGGGATTGATTTCTATTTAAAAAAAAAAAAGAACCAGGGTTGTTCAGCACAGGTAACTGCCATTACATGTCACTGTTTGCAGCTCAAATAAAACTGCAATTGAGTGGCAATTATTCTTAAACATGCTGGCCTGAGAGCTAGCTTTCAACATTACTTGGCCATGCTTTATAGTAAATAACAGTTATTGTCTAGTTGTGTGTTAACCTTGAAAGAAAGAACGAGACTTATAATCTGTGAATTTCAAAGTAAACTAATTTGCAGTTAACAACCATTTCGATGAAGGCCTGCTCTCAGTACTGGTACTCACCCAGTTTCTGCAATGATCTCAGGAGCCACATAGGTGGGGGTTCCACAGACTGTACGGAGGGGGCCCTCCACCACAGTGGCCAATCCGAAATCTCCCAGCTTCAGAGACTTGGTGCCGTCGGGATACTCACAGACCTGCAGACACACATGGCAGACCTGGGTCTAGATGCTGTACAGCCCCTTAAGGATGGGATACATTAATTGAAACCGCTAAATCAAAAATAAACTTTTCTTTTTTTAAAGCGTAAATTGCTCAGCAGCAAACCAAGGATCATCTGTTTTTTCCCAAATCCTGATCCTCATAAATTATGATTTTTTTTGTACTTGCAGTGAAAGTGAATATATAAAGCTGGGTCATTCCAACTCAACTGGACCAGATTCTTGGGAGGTATTTCCTCCATTTGTAGTTGATGATACTGTACATAAACCACATGTGATTTTTGCAAATAAAGAGACGTTTAACCCTCGAAGGTGACCTTGTGTTTCAAGGGCTTCCGACAAAAAAAAAAAAAAAGAAAAAAGAAGTGACTTAGTTATCGATGTAAGATGTCAGGTAATCCACCCTGTTCTTCAGAAATACAGATGAACCTGCATTGAGGCATAACTCGTGATATAAAGCAGGTCATGATGTAACAGTGAATTAAAGAGTAGTGTTTAATACTGTACATTTAGCCATTCTTTACATTTAAACAAATGCATATAGTTTACTACAGGACAAATATGTACTGTATCATTAACTGGAACAAAGCAGTTTGTGTCTATCTAAAAAAGGCATGAATTGTCGACTGATGACAGCTATCAATTAGGCGTTGCACTTGGCGTTTTTTTGTGTGCACTTGTATAAGACTATGTTAAAGAAGAAAAATTTGGGGACACTGGTATTTTTTGTAACTGAACTCTATTCCATTAAGACCGCCCACGCAGCATTTGACAGGCTACACGAAATGTCAGTTTATCAGTCAAGATGATTATTGGTTGTTACAGTGGCTTGCGAAAGTATTGACCCCCCTTGGCATTTTTCCTATTTTGTTGCCTTACAACCTGGAATTAAAATGGAATTTTTGGGGGTTTGTATCATTTGATTTACACAACATGCCTACCACTTTGAAGATGCAAAATATTTTTTATTTTGAAACAAACAAGAAATAAGACAAAAAAACTGAAAACTTGAGCGTGCATAAGTATTCACCCCCCCAAAGTCAATACTTTGTAGAGCCACCTTTTGCAGCAATTACAGCTGCAAGTCTCTTGGGGTATGTATCTATAAGCTTGGCACATCTAGCCACTGGGATTTTTGCCCATTCTTCAGGGCAAAACTGCTCCAGCTCCTTCAAGTTGGATGGGTTCCGCTGGTGTACAGCAACCTGTAAGTCATACCACAGATTCGCAATTGGATTGAGGTCTGGGCTTTGACTAGGCCATTCCAAGACATTTAAATGTTTCCCCTTAAACCACTCGAGTGTTGCTTTAGCAGTATTCTTAGGGTCATTGTCCTGCTGGAAGATGAACCTCCGTCCCAGTCACAAATCTCTGGAAGACTGAAACAGGTTTCCCTCAAGAATTTCCCTGTATTCAGCGCCATCCATCATTCATTCAATTCTGACCAGTTTCCCAGTCCCTGCCGATAAAAAACATCCCCACAGCATGATGCTGCCACCACCATGCTTCACTGTGGGGATGGTGTTCTCGGGGTGATGAGAGGTGTTGGGTTTGCGCCAGATATAGCGTTTTCCTTGATGGCCAAAAAGCTCAATTTTAGTCTCATCTGACCAGAGTACCTTCTTCCATATGTTTGGGGAGTCTCCCACATGCCTTTTGGCGAACACCAAACGTGTTTGCTTATTTTTTTCTTTAAGCAATGGCTTTTTTCTGGCCACTCTTCCGTAAAGCCCAGCTCTGTGGAGTGTACAGCTTAAAGTGGTCCTATGGACAGATACTCCAGTCTCCGCTATGGATCTTTGCAGCTCCTTCAGGGTTATCTTTGGTCTCTTTGTTGCCTCTCTGATTAATGCCCTCCTTGCCTGGTCCATGAGTTTTGGTGGGCGGCCCTCTCTTGCCAGGTTTGTTGTGGTGCCATATTCTTTCTATTTTTTAATAATGGCTTTAATGGTGCTCCGTGGGATGTTCAAAGTATTGAATATTTTTTTATAACCCAACCCTGCTCTGTACTTCTCCACAACTTTGTCCCTGACCTGTTTGGAGAGCTCCTTGGTCTTCATGGTGCCGCTTGCTTGGTGGTGCCCCTTGCTTAGTGGTGTTGCAGACTCTGGGGCCTTTCAGAACAGGTGTATATATACTGAGATCATGTGACAGATCATGTGACACTTAGATTGCATACAGGTGGACTGTATTTAACTAATTATGTGACTTCTGAAGGTAATTGGTTGCACCAGATCTTAGTTAGAGGCTTAATAGCAAAGGGGGTGAATACATATGCATGCACCACTTTTCCATTATTTATTTTTTAGAATTTTTTTAAACAAGTTATTTTTTTCATTTCACTTCACCAATTTGGACTATTTTGTGTATGTCCATTACATGAAATCCAAATAAAAATCCATTTTAATTCCAGGTGGTAAGGCAACAAAATAGGAAAAATTCCAAGGGGGGTCAATACTTTCGCAACCCACTGTAGCTGCGTTGGAAATTAATCCTATCCTATGGTTACTTAGTAAAGCTTGACCACGCAGCATTTGACAGGCTGCACAAAACGTGACAATAAGCAGGTTTGTAAGATGATACTGAGAGAGGTAATTTCTCAAAGAACCAATGGAAAAATCGTGATAATAAATGGGGTATGATATTAAGCGAATTGACATATAAACATATATAAATAACCTATTTATCAGAATATATCACAACACAATAAAACAACAAATCAAAAGGCTACCTTAATGTGTGATACTATGTTCCGACCTAGATACATTACCCAGTAGGATTTCTGCATGACGCATTGCGCCATCTGGTGGTCAATATTGTACGTGTGCTAGTCATATTCCAATAGAACAAAGTACATTTGGATTCTCTGCACATCCCTCATTCTCCTTTGCCTTAAATTGCCTGTCACAGAGGAGATCTCTGGTGATAGTGTATAATGGCTATCGAGCGGCAGTTTTCACAGCAGCAACTGCAATGGAATACAGAGTTGTTTTGTCTCAGCCTACAGGCAAGATTCTGCAGTGTTACCTTAAGCAATCCATCCAACTTTATTTTTCTGAACTACATAGTGTGCAATCTGCGAACTGCCTCAATCCGGACAGAAGCACAATGAAAATAAAGCACTAAATAAAGTTGGTTTTCAATATGAAACCTCATAATTATCACATCACGCACTAAACCTTATTAAAGTAAAAGTGCTAAAATCAATAGCCTGACCTTTGTTGGTTTATCTCCATTCCACCTGCTAAACAGGGGACATCTGTTTTATGACAGTTTTATGGTAGTTAATAAAGTATCGCTGATACTGTAATCTATTTTTGGATTTCTTACTGTATTGTAATATATTGTATGAGACCTGGTTTTGGACTGATCACATGTGAAGTGCTGTAGGGGCAGTCAAGCATCTACAAGTATTCGAACTTCAGAAATGTCATACCATAGTTATTTAGTGTAATTTAGGCATGGGTGCTGGTAAAATAGTCAGAAATTCTGGATACCTCCATTCCACATTCAAATCAGGCTGTGTGTTTCACAAGAATACATTGAAAGTTAATGCATTAAATAACACAGCCTGTTGTACAATTATTGAATAACTTTAGTTGTTTGATAGCCGACTATCACACATTACTGACTAATTATTTTTTGTGGTTAAGATTGTGCTGTGCTTGTGTTATTTACTGGAGCAGTACATCTTGATAATTTGCAACCTGCTGTGGAAAAGCATTGTTTTCAACCATACCCCATTAGGCATTTAACAGCTCGGGCGGGGGACGGGGGACGGGACGGGGGACGGGACGGGACAGGGGGTTGGGGGGCTGGGGTTGTGAATAACATAAAAAAAAAACGTGGGAGTTGCTTTTTAGTTTTGACCTGCACTGACAGAAATAGGGTGCTGAGATGGACTGAAATGGTTTAATAACTGATTTATTGATTTATTGATTTTATCTGGCAGCTGCCAATTATAATGCAATACTTTACGGAAGTCTTAGACGCTGGGACCCCCTAGGGTTCTGAGTTGGAAGCTGAGAAATACAGTACAATATAGACAAAATATGAAACAAATGCAGCACTTTATAGTACAAGAGCTCTTGTGCACCACGTGCTTACCAGAAGGTTCTCAGGTTTGATGTCCCTGTGAACAATATTCAGACAGTGCAGGTATTTGAGAGCGCCGGCTAAATTGTACACCATGGCGCTGGCATCCTTCTCTGTGTACTTAGTTGAGGATGTGATGGCATCAAAAAGGTCTCCACCCTTTACGGGGAAAAAAACAAACATTAAACCCTGTTTAAATGGCAACCTGTCACTTAAGTACTAAAACTCCTTTTCCAGTGGCAAATCCAGTCCAGTCATGTAATCATGTCTGTTGTCCTGTATTATAATTTAAAGAATATTTAAAGTGAAGTTTTATAATCATACTACTGTCTTATCTTGTTACACTAATGGAGTACACTAGGACCCTGATTAGAGGCACTACCGACAGGTGGTTGATTGCCTCAAGGCGGTACAGGCAAAGTCAACCACCAAGGCTCGCCTGACAATTAGGATCTGAATGTGATTAGAAACTGGTAAACATTGTTATTTTAAACATATCTCTTCTTTTCCAATGTTTTGATTCCCTTTGGTTTTGCTTTTCTTAAAGCTAGGCATTCTCTGTGGTCATCTACCATGTGGCAGCTCCCTGCAGTGGAGTTTCCTGATTGATGGGTGAACAACTTTTCATAAATTGGGCAATACGTCCTGTAAATGCAATCTAGATGATCTGCTGCATTAGGTTCGTCAGAACGGCCCTCTCACCTTCACCAGCTCCATGACCAGGTACAGCTCTGCCGCAGTGTCCACCTCTTCGATCAGCATGATGATGTTGGGGTGCTTCACCCTTCGCAGCACTGCCACTTCATTCTCAATAAGGTGCTCCTGGTTGGATGGAATTAAACCCTGATAATCATGTGCACTGTTCCCAAAACAAATGCGTGGTATAAACAGAACTAGAGCTAAGAGAAGTATTGATCTGGTGCCAGGACAGTTTCTTATTCAAAGTACTTGTTTTAGATTTCAGCAGCACAGAGGAGCTTGACTTAATCAAGGCTGAACAAAACAACATGTTTTACCCCTGCTGAACCAGTAACAATGTGATGAGAGCACCAGCATCATGTATTGAAAACAGACTTTGCCTGCATTATAGAGCAAACAGCAATGAGCTATAATTTAAAAGTGTCTTGGTGCAGAAAGCCCACATGTCAGCACACAGTATTCACAGCATTGTAAATCCAGTGTTCAATTACCACATGTTTACAAACAGATCACTAAATCAGAGAGAGGTGACAACATATTCCCCACCAAAAATCAAATCAATCAGTGAGTTATTTTCAAGGGGCGGACAGGCTGAAGTGCAGTTCAAGGCTATTTTTAAAGAAAATGCCATCACTGCCAGACGTAGCAGATAAGGTCCATGACCCTGTGATAATAAGTGGAGAGATGCTGAACAATGAAATGAAAGCCTATAGGACAGTACATGTAATCTTATTAACAGCCCTTTCAAAAACAAAGAGACAAAGATAAAAGAAGGATCATTACTGAAAACTAACCCTAATTTAAACAGCTTCTTTGTTTCAAGGTAAATGGCCTTCTCAATTTATCAGTCCTCTAGCATATTATACCTCGCAAATAAAAGTTTCGGGGGCTCATGCTCTTAATAAAAAAAATTTCTGTAAAATGATTGCTATTACATTAAACTTAGCACCAAGCCATGCATTTACATAAATTCATTTTTAAAGTAAATTTTTAAATACTTTCACACGCCAATATCCTTGTGTTCATAAACTGAAATTCACTTACCTTTCCGCTACATTTGGCTTTATCAATTATCTTGAGGGCAAACTCCTTACCAGTGGACCTATATGACAAAAAAAACAAACAAACACACAGATAGTACTGAAGCTCTTTATCAACTGTAATGATTTACGGTTTGATACTGTACATATGGTGAACAAAATGGTATATCATTTTAGAAAATAAATATTGAATTTTCTGCACTAAAAATTAAGAAACACTGGTTTGTGCTTTTGTACAGTTTTACCTGTACAAATGTTTCATAAATATATTAGTTACTAACCAAATTTCTTAAAACCATCACTGACCTGTTTTCTGTATGTTTCTACTGTATTTATATAAATATATGTTTTTACTTTTTTTTTTTTTTTTTTTGGACAAAGGACAGTCTAATATTTATATCACTGAAGTCTATTTTAAAGCTGAAAATCTTAGGCTGCTGTAACCTACAGAACCTTTTACAGAATTTTAAGATTTTGTCATAAGTACATCACTTTTGGGGCATTAACACAGAGTTAAAGTGGCTGTTTTTAAAGACCCTTGAAATAGACTCCATCTTATTTCCAGTGGGGACCTGCTTCTAACCAGTTTCACAGGTACAATGACTTATCCAAGTAAGTCATGAGATAAACTGGGATAAGAAACCATAATCTAGTGCTACACGAAACAATTATTTGATTATTCAGACTGAGCTTTCCACTAAAATCAGGTGCTGACAACCAACTGAGGGTCATTGTTGTGGACTGGGCTAATTTACTATTCAAAGTGAAATAAGTACAGAAACAGCTGCTTGGATTTGTAATGATTACTGCTTTGCGTAGATTCTGTGGAGAACAAAAATCCTCACAAATCCAAGCAGCTGTTTATTCAGTTATTTCACTTCGAGTGATACCTTAGCTCAACTAACATCAATGACCCTCACCTGTGGTGAGCTTACCTGTGATTTGAGCTTACCTGTGCTTCCTCTGGTCTGATTTGTCTCTTTATACCTCAAAGCAGGGATACTGGCAGAGCAACAGAACTGACAATATAAACCAATCCCTTCTTTGTAGATATCAGTCAGTAAAATTGCTGCTGCTGCTATTTCAGCATGAAAGTGCAGAGCGGAAGAAAGGATCTTTCAGCAGGAGTGTTTCAATAGTGAATCGAGGATGGTCCTTCAGATTAAAGGAGTAACGAATCTGCCCATCTGAGACCCCTCTGAGGAACAGAATGGGAAATTTGGGTAGTGCTGCTAAATCTGTACCGGACACTATCCTACTTTGCATTTATATCACAATGGGTTATTTCAAGAACTATATTCCTTATTGCATGTTACAATGCCAAAAAGAGGGAGGGGCAGGGACAAACTGAAACTTTGCCCCAGAAAAAGCGGCCTTCAGCGCCCATGGAACTTATTTTCTATCCATTAAAAACAAACCGATAGAAAACTTCACTTACCGTTCTACACACTCCTTCACAACAGCAAAGTTGCCGTCTCCAATCACCTTTCCAATCTGGTATTTGTCCAGAATGGCCGAGGTTGACAAACATTTGTTCCCGTTATCTGCTGGAAAGAATGGAGCGGTACAATATGTAAAATAACGGCTGCAGCGGTTTCAGAAACCTACCTACGTTACTTGGTAAACAGAACCAGCATTTCAGATTGACGGAGCCTTGCTTCCACCACCCATGGGAAGACACCATGAATTGGAAAATAAATTACCTACGAAGCAACTTATTTATTATTTAGTTTCTTCCCAGCGACAGCGAGTGGAAGCGACAGCGAGTGGGAGAAGTACAGGAGTGGAAAAGTACAGAGCAGTTTCGAAGCAGTTGAAAAGCAGGCTGACAGCTGCAGAAGAAACTAAACTTCAAAAAAAAAAACCTCAACATGGTCTTCAAGCCAGTAATCTGTGACACCTGCTTGATGTGGGAAATCCGAGAAAACCCAGCGGAGCTAAACCAAGTGTGCCTAAAGTGCCGCGCGATCCAGGATTTGCATAAATTAGTAAGTATGCTAGAAATGGAGCTGGAAGAAGTGAGACAGCAACAGGATCTTGAGGAACTGGCACACCCACAATTCATGGAAGTCTGCACCACTCCTAACAGAATGAAAGCCACCAGGGAGATAGAAGGTCAGAACAGCTGGGTTCAGGTAGGCAGAAGCAGGGAAAAAAAGAAACTTCGTCAAACACAACCACCAGAAATCAAAACAACCAACAGATTTGAGTCACTTCAGAATTTTGATGAGCAGAACCAACAACAAGAGAATGAAAGGAACAACATCCAGGACCCTATTGACAGTGGTGACCAGACAGCAAAAAGAAGGGAGGTCATGATTGTTGGGGACTCCATATTGAGAAACACAGCAAGTTCAATTCGCAGTTTGGACCCCCTTACTACAACAGTGTGCTGCCTTCCGGGAGCCTCGGTCAAGCACATCACTGAGAACGTGGACAGGCTCCTGGAACGAACAGGAGACGACCCGGTAGTAGTCGTCCACATTGGTACAAACAACATTGGAAGAGACAGACCAAAATCCCTGCAAAACAAATTCAGAGAGCTAGGAAGGAAATTAAAAGAGAAAACCAAAACTGTGGTATTTTCTGGTATACTACCCGCACCTTGCAAAGGACCATATGGACAGCTGGAAATAATTAATCAAAACGCATGGCTGAAGACGTGGTGCACACGGGAAGGCTTCACCTATCTTGATCATTGGACCACATTCTACAACAAGGACTATCTGTATAGACGGGATGGACTGCATTTAAATAACAAGGGAACTAGTCTACTCGGAGAAAAGATCCTCGAGCAGGTTCGGAAGCATTTAAACTAGAAAGGAAGGGAGGAGAAATCAACAAAAAAACAGAAGGGAGACCGCATCAAAACAAGAACAACAACTCAGGTAAGACAACCATTAAATGTATTTATCTAAATGCTAGAAGTATCAGAAACAAAATTCTAGAACTTGAAGCTACTGCACTAACAGGTAACTATGATGTGATAGGTGTTACAGAAACGTGGTTGTCTGAGAGTGATGGGGACGAATATAATATTTGTGGGTATACACTGTATAGGAAAGACAGGCAGGACAGAAGAGGAGGAGGGGTAGCGCTATACATAAGAAACAGTCTTGAAGCCCAGGTGTTAAACCTGGACAAAGAAAATAAAACCGAATCAATATGGGTCAGAATAACGGACAAAAATTCAAAAGGCATAATAATAGGAGCATGCTATAGACCGCCAGATTCAGATGGTGAGCAAAATAATCTGTTATACAATGACATTAGAAATGTGTGTAGCAAAGGAGAAGCCATACTAATGGGGGATTTCAACTTCCCCCAAATAAAATGGGAAAACCCGGTGGGTAGCGCGAAGGATGAAATAGAAATGGTGGAAATGACAAATGACTGCTTCCTAACACAATTTGTGAAGGCACCCACTAGAGGGGAGGCATGCCTTGATTTAGTCTTTTCAAATAACGAAGATAGAATAACTAAAACAGAGGTCAGAGAACCACTGGCAAACTCAGACCACAACATGGTCTCATTTGAAGTGTTTTTTAAATCCCCAAAAGAAATGACTAAAGCTAAGGTTTACAATTTTAGAAAAGCAAACTATGAAGGTATGAAACAGAGACTAACAGAAGTAGATTGGAGTAAAATAGAGAAAACACCCACAGAAGAAGGATGGTTGTTCTTCAAAAATGTAGTACTAGAGGCACAAAACAATTATATCCCTAAAGTAGACAAATCTAAATGTAAAACTAAATTGCCAAAATGGTTTAATAGATCAATTAAAAAAAATATTCAGCGAAAAAAGGCACTTTACAGAGCATTAAAAAAGGACCAAAAAGAAAGTACGCAGAAAGAGTACACAGAACTGCAAACGCAAGTCAAAAAGGAAGTTAGAAAGGCCAAGAGAGAAATAGAAATGAACATTGCTAAGGGAGCTAAAACCAATTCCAAAATGTTTTTCCAATATTACAACAGCAAGAGAACATTCAAAGAGGAGATTAAATGTTTAAGAGATACAAATGGCAAAATCGTAGATGAAGAAAAAAAAATAGCAAATATGTTAAATGATTACTTTTCACAAGTTTTTACAAAGGAAGATACTGACAACATGCCCCACATGTCATCCAGTTCCTGTCCAGTTTTA
The DNA here is from genome assembly GCF_017654505.1 of Polyodon spathula. Taxonomy (NCBI): domain Eukaryota; kingdom Metazoa; phylum Chordata; class Actinopteri; order Acipenseriformes; family Polyodontidae; genus Polyodon; species Polyodon spathula. The sequence goes on along the minus strand of NC_054534.1, from coordinate 67,441,670 downwards.
AATAACTTTAGCATAACTGAGGCAGAAGTGTTAAAGGGACTAGGAGCTCTTAAAATAAACAAATCCCCTGGGCCGGATGAGATCCTCCCAGTAGTACTCAAAGAAATGAAAGAAGTAATTTACAAACCGCTAACCAAGATCATGCAGCAGTCTCTTGACACAGGGGTGGTACCGACAGACTGGAAAATTGCAAACGTAATACCGATCCACAAAAAGGGAAACAAAACTGAACCAGGTAACTACAGACCAGTAAGCCTGACTTCTATTATATGCAAACTTATGGAAACTATAATAAGATCCAAAATGGAAAATTACCTATATGGTAACAGGGTACTGGGAGACAGTCAACATGGTTTTAGGAAAGGGAGATCGTGCCTAACTAACTTGCTTGATTTTTTTGAGGATGCAACATCCATAATGGATAATTGCAAAGCATATGACATGGTTTATTTAGATTTCCAGAAAGCTTTTGACAAAGTCCCGCACAAAAGATTAATTCTCAAACTGAACGCAGTTGGGATTCAAGGAAACACATGTACATGGATTAGGGAGTGGTTAACATGTAGAAAACAGAAAGTACTGATTAGAGGAAAAACCTCAGAATGGAGTGTGGTAACCAGCGGTGTACCACAGGGATCAGTATTAGGTCCTCTGCTATTCCTAATCTACATTAATGATTTAGATTCTGGTATAGTAAGCAAACTTGTTAAATTTGCAGACGACACAAAAGTAGGAGGAGTGGCAAACACTGTTGCAGCAGCAAAGGTCATTCAAAATGATCTAGACAAGATTCAGAACTGGGCAGACACATGGCAAATGACATTTAATAGAGAAAAGTGTAAGGTACTGCACGCAGGAAATAAAAATGTACATTATAAATATCATATGGGAGATATTGAAATTGGAGAAGGAATCTATGAAAAAGACCTAGGAGTTTTTGTTGACTCAGAAATGTCTTCATCTAGACAATGTGGGGAAGCTATAAAAAAGGCTAACAAGATGCTCGGATACATTGTGAAAAGTGTTGAATTTAAATCAAGGGAAGTAATGTTAAAACTGTACAATGCACTAGTAAGACCTCATCTTGAATATTGTGTTCAGTTCTGGTCACCTCGCTATAAAAAAGATATTGCTGCTCTAGAAAGAGTGCAAAGAAGAGCGACCAGAATTATTCCGGGCTTAAAAGGCATGTCATATGCAGACAGGCTAAAAGAATTGAATCTGTTCAGTCTTGAACAAAGAAGACTACGTGGCGACCTAATTCAAGCATTCAAAATTCTAAAAGGTATTGACAGTGTCGACCCAAGGGACTTTTTCAGCCTGAAAAAAGAAACAAGGACCAGGGGTCACAAATGGAGTTTAGAAAAAGGGGCATTCAGAACAGAAAATAGGAGACACTTTTTTACACAGAGAATTGTGAGGGTCTGGAATCAACTCCCCAGTAATGTTGTTGAAGCTGACACCCTGGGATCCTTCAAAAAGCTGCTTGATGAGATTTTGGGATCAATAAGCTACTAACAACCAAACGAGCAAGATGGGCCGAATGGCCTCCTCTCGTTTGTAAACTTTCTTATGTTCTTATGTTCTTATTTATTCCTGTACAGAACGTAAAACATCTATGCATGGATTCTGCACTACCCCTTAATAGGCTGTATTGAAATTGCATTTTTATTGAAGTTCCTGTATATATCCAAGTTTAAGGGACATGCTAAATGCAAATCTTTGTAATTTAACAGTGAAAAGAAATTACAGAAAGTGAGTTTGCATAATTTCTTTGTCTTTACTAAATGTAATTATTACAGCACAGAAAGTGTCCCGAAAGCTTAAAAAAACAAGTTTATCAACCACAGTCTTTACTGGTGGGGTGAGTCTTTTCCGGGCACTGTGAAATATACAATTTGCAACTGAACAGCTTTCTAACTCATAACTGCATATGTAATCAATCTCTCTCTCTCTCTAAACAGTCAAAGGAATATGAACATACCATAAAACTTCAATTAAACACCTCCGGCGTTTATTTACAATATTTGCCAGCAGACCGGTGATTATTTGAGACCGGCGTTTATATCTGATATCTAGCTTCACTTGCTTTATGCGGTCATTAAGAATCTGCTAAGACACAACCAATTTAAACATTCCAGCAACTCTGTTAAAAGGTTGTGTGTAAGTGGGAATTAAGTAACAGTTTTGTTTTAAACAAAATCACATTGTATTGTACACACTCAAGTATTAAGCGAAGTATTATTATGGTCTTTTTATATGCACTGGTTAACAAGGACACGGTATGCAAAATGTTGGAAAATAAACAAGCAGAAGTACGAATTTGTATTTAAAAACAGAATTAGATTTACAATTGTTAACAATAATAGTTCAATTCACTAAAAGACCACCCTGTAGATATCAAAACACAGGCGTGTAGGCTACACTTACAGCACAATAACAACAACAGCAACACCACCACCACCACCACCAACTTCTAAAATATTTTTAAAATGAACAATAATAAAAGCAATAAGTATCATTATCAAAAATAATTTATTGTTTAATCTCAAACTTTGTTAACACAAAAAACATGTTAAAATACACCAAGAGGTTTTTATGTGGTCTACTTTCAACATGCTTAAAATCATCAAAACTTTTAATAATGTAATAACTGCATTAAACAAATATGCATTACATGTAGGCCTACCTTAAATTAAATGTTCTATTATTATTATTAATAATCCTGAGTCACTTTCATCGCTGTCACTTTTGCAGTTCATCACATGCAAGCTCCTCCTCATCTTCAATGGCAATGACAGAGACCCCGCATTTAGCAGAGACCCTGCGTTTACAATACTTGCAGCAGACCTGGCGCGTATTGGAGACAGGCGATTATTTGAAGTTTTACAGTAGTATACAAACATGAGCAGGAAAACACATTCTGAGTAGAACATCCACCACCCATTTGTTTATTTGAGAAAGTGTAAACTATGAGAACATTGGCAATAATCTGTTTGTTGAGATAAGAGATGGTGGCTTAGTTTGACCCTCCTAACCCAAACAAATGCATCATCCCTGCTTTTAGTTTTTTCTCCTAAATATTTACCAGGAAATGCACCACCCCAGTAACAAGTAGCTAGGGAGAAAAAAATATAGGGTGAACTCACCTCTATGTCTGTGTTGTAAGGGTCAACTGAGAAGCCACTCTTAACACTCCAGTTCCAAAACCAGGGTTTTGAGGATCCATAACATTTAGTCTGTAGAACCTAGTGAAGGTATAGGGAGTAGCCCACATCGCTGTATTGCAGATGTCCTTGACAGATGTACCCCGGAATAAAGCCCATGAAGTTGCCATGCCCCTGGTGGAATGGGCAGTGAGCTTCTCTGGAGGGGGCAAGTTAGCCAGCTCATAAGCAGTCTTGGTAGTGTCTGTGATACATTTGGACAGTGCCTGCTTAGACAGGGCTTGACTATGAGATTTAGCCCAATTGCAGACAAAAAACTGTTCAGACTGCCTGCAACTTTTTGTCCTGTCAACATAATAGGCCAGGGCCCGAACCGGACAGAACGTATCGAGCTGCCACTCTCTGTCAGAGGAGGGGGATGGAAAGCCTCCAATTCCACAGTGGTTGACATGAAGTGCTGAGATTCAAAACAATTCTGACATCGCAAGCTGCAATAGCTGCCAGATAGACCATTAACGTAGAGGGGATTTCCCCTCGTCAAAAAGGTCCTGCAAAAATTGCAGTATAACTGCCATGAGAAAGGTCGTGGGGTCAAACCCACGAGACAAAGACCCCACGTCTGAAAAACACCCCACTTGTACCCTTACTGGGAACGCGTGGACGCTGCTCTGGCATTCTGCAGAGTGTCAATGACCCTATTAGAACACACCAGACAGCTCAACTGGAGCCATTCACAGGCCAGACCCAGAGCTGCAGGCTTGACAGGTCGGACGCCATAAGGTCATAACTGCCTGTTCAGTTTTGAAACACGGAGCAGGTTCTTGTTAACCAGGCGCAGCTCATCCAACTGTTCTGATGAGGTCCTGTGAATGTTAGAGGGACCTCAGAAAATAGGTCTGGTGGGTTACCAGAATAATAGTTGCCCGGCCGTGCAGCAAATGCACTGGCTGAATAGGCACGCTTGAGGATCACCTCCAAGACCCAGCACTGCTTGTTGGGGCAGATAGCATCCTTGGACAGGAGCTCTACATTAGGTGCCTGTACCAATGCGGCAACTGAAGCCTCCACATTGCAGCCTGGGGGGAGAGCACAAGTCACCCGACTTATGTTGCTTGATCCCTGGGAAGGAGTGACTCAAGCTGCTGGCTTCACACTGGGCACAAGGCCGCAGTAGACGTAACAAACAACACGCATGATTAGTAAAACTAATACAGCGATTATTATCAATATCACATATATTTTTAGTAAAACACAATAAATGTGAAATTAAGATACAAAAAGTAACAAGTACTTATCTGAACTAGGCTCTCGTTTTTTAAGTCATTCTTGAAAGGAAAAAGGGCATCGAGATTTGTGTGCCTCGGAGCTGGGCCATGACTGCATCACTGGCTCAGTGAGCAGCTTTGATATATTTTATTCAGGTTTCTGGGTTTTTAGGAGGTAAATACCTATTCAGTAATGGTCACATTTTGTAATTGAAAGGGAACCCAAATACTGTGCATTTAAATCAGTTCTGCCTTGCCTACACTCCCTCCCCATTGCACGCTACAATATCCGTAGGTGACCAACTATTTAATACAATATATTGAACAAAAAACCTTTAGCTGGCCCTGATTCTAATCATGTGGGCATGCAATTTACCAAATTGTATTCATTTGCGTACAAAGCAGAGACACAATTGTAAGCAGTAGAGCGGCTTCTCTGCTAATACAAGAGAAAACACATTTGTTAAAACACTATAAGCCTGCTGCATTGTGTTCCTGTTTATTGCTCCTAACCCAACCCCCCTTCCTCTCTAATATTGCTGTTATTTTCAAACATTTACTAGAAATGTGCAATCTGTCTTCAGCCTTTGGGAGCTCCTACTGTTGCTTCAGGCAGGTGAACTGTGTGTCATCTGGTACAGAGCTACAGCAGCAGCCAAGACTGGGCTACAGGAAGGAAGCACTTCACTGGACACCTACCTTCAGGGCTCAGGCAAATCATCTGAACAGGGGCACCATTCACATTGGAGGCAGAACCATAATGGGGAGGAATCTGGACAGAAAACAAAAGTATTTGAATTAACAGTAAATCACTAGCTGTGGAAGTGTGGGTATTCCTTTTGATACATTTCTAATGAAACACAGTACATCTGCATGCTCATTTTGCAGCTTTTCCTTCACTACTATCCTTGCCTGTGATAAACAGTCACATTTCGAACAAAACTTAACAGAAGTTAAATATAGTCTATACAAAATGTTGCACTCTCGTGAACACATGACTATGGGTAAGACTGGAATTAAGTCACCATGGTCACGGTTGTCACGGATTCCGTGATTTTTTTTGTTGTCCGTGATTTTAATAGAGAGCATTTAACTTTACCTACTCTACTTGAAATTCCACTTTGTGAAGTGAAAAAAGTGTGTTTTATTATTTTTAATGTAGCTGTTGACACCTTAACTCTAAACTTTGCCACATTGCTGCATATTTTAAAAATGAGCAAAACAGCAAAAACAAGACCAAAAGCACAATCTGCATAATACCTGTCAGAATATGGTATGCACTCCTGTTTAATGCCACAAAATGATATGCTGTTAAGTGCTGTGATTGACTACTGCACAGAATCACCAAGAACAACACAAACTGTAGTTCACCCACAAAATCGTATATCTTCACAATTTTAGATAACCCAATTTGTTGCTCATCAGTTAAAGTCACATACATTTGCTGAATTTGGAAAAAAAATGATATTAAAAAATAACTTTAAGGCCCAACTCAGTGCATCGTACCTCGTTCAGATGGGCGTTTCCTTGTTTTTTGAACTAAAATCATGTGCACATGCATGCAGGTCAAGTGCAGTGCACGGTGTACCACGTTATAACACATACCACAAAATAACAGCACACCTGTAGATTACAATAGTAAAATAAGAAGCTGTGATAACAAATAAAAAAAAAAAAAACTGCAAACTGTCCACAGCAGAAGCACACAAAGGGCTAGTCTTTTTTTTATATGCTGTGAAGCTTGCCAATTTACAGGATTAAGGACTTGAACTAAATGAACAGTTTGTCACTTCTGTTCACACTGATGTTGTGAAAATCATAATAAATAAATAAATAAATATTTAGATTAATTTTCCTTTTTTACTACTTTTACAGACAGACTAGTATTATTTGTATGTAGGTATATTGTAAATGACTTTCAACACGAAAAAATGATCTGTCACAAAAATCCCAGTTACGGTTTCAGTTCCTTTTTTTTATTTTGAGATAGCAGCCTTCAGCAAAGATGAACAGAAATATAAATAAATACTGCAATGCAAAATAAACTGTCCTGTCGAGGAATAAGGAACTATAATTATTTCTATTATTATTATTATTTTTTTTTTTTGTATTTTATTTTAGGTTGTAAAGGCAGTAAATACAACAAGGCCACCTGATAGACACTGTAAGGAATGCAAATATTACCTGGGACTCAGATTTCAGTATAATATAAGCCAGAAGTCTCCAACCTTGGTCCTGGAGAACTGCAGGGCCAAGATTAACATGTGTTCTAGACCCTTGATATAAGCAATAGCAGACAGTACATGATACTGCAGTCCATATATCACTTCTCCTTCATCATGTATACAATCTGTATGTTTATTTAAGACCAATATTCAACAAAGGCCTGCAAATGTAACAATGTAATTACACAAAGCTTTGCCTCAGGGGCAGAAGTGTTATGGTAAGGTGGAGTATTTCAAATGACATTAAAAGAACAATGAGGATCCCAAAAGCACAAGGAAATGAAAGGAGAAAATTAAATGTTAACTCTCTACAGTATCTTTTATTCACAACAGGTCCCGGATAAATAGTGGAGAGATGCTTTTAGCTGCATTAGCTCTCCTCCTGGGGAGTACGATAGACAGGCAGGTTACCACGGAAACAACACACATAAGACTGTCCACAGGGGAAACAATGAAAGCGTCCTCTGTTGAAGGCTAATCGGTATACTGAATCAAAATCCTTCCACAGCCTTCCTATTATCCTTGGAGGAAATCCGCTCTACTGATTTATAAGCATTTACTGCAGGATACCATGGTGAAACTAAGCATTTGCAAACCACAGCAAACGTATAAGGGACTGAACTTTTAGTATTACAGTAAAGAAGGTTTGTGAATCTTGCATTTAATTAAACATTTAAAACTGGGAGGAACAAAAGCTCTACACAAAAAATGATTTTCTTTTATTCAACAATACTTTCTCAACCATTGCAGCGTGGTTTCTGCTTCAGCAATATAAAACATCCCTGGGATGTTTAAATGATGTGGAGGGGGAAACGTAAATAATTGTTACAGATGGCAGGCAGGAAAAGACATCTTCACTCTCCCACTTCCTCTTGCTGTCTGTCTGCCCAGTTTTAGTCAGCTTTTAATTGGCTACACTTATGTATAATTATCTTCAGAAATCTAAATGATGTTGATGTTTTTCTTCCATATAATATTTATCTTTCTTAACAGCTAGTATGATCCTATCTGCTGGAACGCATCCAAGTATACACAATGTTCTAGGTCTGGGTTTACAAGTAGCCTGCCTTTGCTAGATGGTGTCAAGAGTTCACAGATGTCTCTAACTACCTACTGGCCACATTATCTGATGGACCAGTTCCTTTCCCTGGTTTCCTAAAACAGGAGGAAAAATCAAAGCAGCAACTCAGTGTTTCTCAAAGAACTGTCCCACAGATGATGCCAGTCCAGAATGGTTAATTGTTATGTCCATTGGCTAAATCATACCTATTGATATTTGAAGCTGTTTGCATCGTATTGCCCCTAAAAATGACCAGTTATGTTGCCACTTGTTCTTACCTTCCATTAAACCCTACAATGTTGTTTTTTTCAATAAACCTTGAATAAGTAACCTGTCTTGGCTACAAGTTCTCAATTCTTTGGTGACAAGGTTATTGATATGCTTCTTCAGCCCAACAGTGTAAATGAAAACTATAAAAAGACTTCTTTTTTGGTACATACCAGTAAATATTTACAACCAGTGGATGTAACCATTTACTATTCTGAATGGACATCATCCTTGGGACAATTAGTTTAGGAACAAGTGTTGAGAGTTCTAGTGTTAATATTGTGTTTTCCATTTTAACCTCCGTTTCTTTCCCTTAAAAATTAGTTTAAAAAACAAAACAAAACAAAACCGCAGGCAGTCCACTTTGTAATTTTCTATCTAGAAGGTTTTATCTAGTCGGTTTCTATAAGGCACTTGTATTTAAGACAGGCTATTGAAGTTCGAAAAGGAGCTTATTTTAATCCTTTATACGTAGTTTAGCTGAGACGCCTATTCTGAGTAACAAATCCTGTAAACCATCATTAACAACTCACAAACAAAACCCACAATCAGGTCTTCCGGTGATTCTAAAGAGTAGCCTGTTGCACGCAGATGCTTTGGGGCATCTCCTCACTATTCTTCTAGTGTAAACGCAAGCTATCTATCATCAGGTGATGCTCTAGTTTCTAATGGTGAAATGTTTAATACAGATGTGAATATCTTACAGGTTTCAAAAGACGGGTGTACTTGGTAACCTATGGATCGCCAGTTGTTGGTGGCTTGGTGGTGGAGAATGTGCTATAGACCTTTAGAAAACACATAATGCCAAAGTCACTGTGTAGGGGTGCCAGGTTTAATAGGTTAAACCAGACAATTCAGAGGATGGTTGGAGCTGGTCACGTCAATTTTTCCCCACTGCTGGGGTAGGCATTAGAAGGACATATTGCTTAAAACACAATGGGTTGTAAACCATTTTGTAATGCAGGTCCAAAAACTACACATTATGGGACCTATTCATAAAACTAAGCACAGCATAGAATGCATAGGTTTGCTTAGGATGCCAATCATTTTCAGAATACAAGCCAACTATGAGTCAGCAGATGTAACCTGCATTAACATGTCTGTTGTAAAAACATTATCACAGCTCTGAAGGGAGTTAAGCTTGGAGCCCATGTAAGATGGTGGACTAAACAAATACCCGTTATCACCTTTATTGTCTTTTTACTTATTCCCAGTAACTAGCCAATATACTATGGGGTATTCATAAATAACAGCACATATTTGCTCATGCCATCCAGATAATACTGTATTTGTTTAATCAATGTATTGCTTACACAACAACACATTGAATTCAGCTGGGTGCCTCACTCAGAACGTCAACATAACTACACTCAACTCTTTCTGTTTCACTAAGCCGAAAAAGGGGGAAGTTAATGTCAGTGACATTCATCCCCCGCCAAAATTAGAGCTAACCAGAACATGAAAACATAAGCTAGATCACCATTATGAAGAATATACCATTATGTAGAAATGTAAGAGTGACACAGGCAGGTGGACAGATGCCACACATTCTGATACTCTCAAGTATGTCCAGGCCAAATTTCACCATAACACATATCTCTACCTCCAGATACAGTACATGTAATATGACATAGACAGATAGGCCACCTTTATATAAAACCAGATTCTGATACTTTCAAAAATGTGTTCTAAAGCGTGCCCTTGGAAAGTTTTATCATGAGCAGACAAAAGTTATCAAGATATCTGTAAAACTCTGAAGTATGACATTAGCAATACAAGTAAGCAATAAGACTTGACACAGAGAGCATTGCCAGGCATTATGGAGTGTCTGGGTATTACAACACATTTAATTATCATTTTTAATTATTTTAATTATTATGGGTTTTTTTTTGTATCCTTCCACACACACACTCTAAAATGAACATTCTATAAAACATAGTCCTCCATTACAACAATGCTGCCCATGAGCTTCTCCATAAAAGTAGGTGTACAAAACCAATTTTTGCCTTTACGTTACCAATTTAATTTTTTCCTAATAGCTTGTAAGTTTATCGGATATCTTTATCGCTCACATTGGTTGGATCTAGTCTATTTAGTTCAGCACAGTAAATCCAACATGAACTTCCAGTTAAATAATGAGCTGCTTTTTGCACATTAAAAGGTTTTTAATGGTTTAAAATCCTTTTTTTTATTCCAGGATAGCCAGTGGTAGTACTGTAGGTTTTTCAGTTTGTCCAACAGTATTCCTCTCTGTAATGCTTTTACAGCATCAGTAGATATCTCGGAGTGCTCACATTATTCCGGGAAGTTTTGACCCATTTTTTCAATAAACATGTTATTAAAAAGGTTGAAATTTACTTTAAATTACATTTTGTTAGAAATAAAAAACTGACAGAGTGATATTATTGTATTTGTTTTTGTGATCCAGTTACAAATATACTAAATGGTATATACTAGGGATTATATGTCTCTAGCTCAGCCAATCAGGATGCAGGTAGGTACAGATTCTGTCGCAGGTCATGTCACAAAGAATGTGGAAAGACCTACTCTTAATATAATTAGATGAAAGGGGAAGCACTCATAAAACATCAACAGATTTAGTTACTGTTAATGTTTCCCCTGGTAAGAGTTGTCTTACCTTGAGCCCGCGGAGGCTGCCTGGGCTAGTTGGAGAGGAGCTGGAGGATTTAGTGGACTTTGGTGTAGACAGCTGGCTACTGGGGGTCCCATTCACTGACAGAAAGAGAACAGAAAGACATGGTATGATAAGAAGAGAGGGGGACACTATTCTACTGACCTGCTTTCAGGAAGGACGGTAAAAACTTTAAAGATTACATTTAATAAAAATGATAATTGTTTATTCCCAGGTTTACTTAATTGGTAGTTATTCAATCAATGACACTGTTTCCATGGCTGTAGGGCAACGTTGGAATACAGTTTCTCTACATGCCACTACACACACACATGATTAAATTGGTACCATCAATAAAAACTAAATCCATCCAATTAAAAGACCTGCAGCTAGTTGTAAATACAGATAATTATTTTTGATAATTGTTTTTAAGTACCATACATCCCTAGCCATGACTGTAGCTATCCACATCATCCAAAGGTAGATCAGCATTACCTAGATCAACCATACTTACAGCAAGAAATGTAAACAGACAGATTTGGTCATATCACAATTGGAGAAGTAGTTTTTTTTTTGGATATATGTACATGGGGCATCATGTCCAACCTTCTCTTTTCATTCAAGTGCCACAACACTGTTATGTGAATTTAATGGATTATTTTTATAAGGATTCCAACTCATGACACTAGCAATTTGGCCTAATCACCCAATGTATGACTGTGATGAGTTTGTAGATTTCAGGCAGAAATTGCTCCTTCTTAAAATGTTCTTTCTTTGCATTTTTGAGAGCTGTCGGGTAGCTGGTGAGGGGGATCTCACATACTGTGATCCCACAATGGTGTGCCATGCACTGCTTAGCAGTGGATATAGGTAGGCACAGACTCCCAGCTGTTGCATGTCAAAATCTTCTTGTGAAATATCACTGCCTTGTTCAATTGAAACATGTCAGGATCTGAGATCTCTTCTGAGCACAGCAGGTAAATGATATGTGCATTCTGTTGGGTGGCAATAATTTGGTTGATTGATTTGTTCAGAATGCGCTTTAAAACGTGTACATTATTTATTGTGCCCTTCATAAAACCAGCCTGCCCTTCATGTGCCCTTTATAAACCAGCCTGCTCTCGATTGCACATCTACCGTACTTGAGATTTTCTTTTAGCTCAGGACAAGATTAGGTACTTACGTCTCGAGGTCTGGAAGGCAGCCAAAGCAGTGAGAAAAAGCTCCATTTGAGACTCAGGGCCCGGTTTTGATGTTCTCTTTGTGGCATGCACTTCATTTAGTGGAGAGCTTTTTTTGACTGCTGAACTGGAAACTTGCTCAAGATTAAACAAATTTACAACCAAATGGCGCACGAGGCCACCAAGGTAGATTATAAAGTCACAGGCTCAACGCTTGGCTGGGGTCCACTAATGCTGGCTGACGTTTACAGCAATAAATATGTTGATGATTTTTTAATC
>NC_054534.1:67102094-67124594 GCF_017654505.1 Polyodon spathula | reverse complement strand
CGTCCGTCTCTATGTCACACTTACATTTTTGCATAGGGATTCGCTTATTAAATTATGGTTAAACACTTGCACACATTGCAAATTCATTTTCTATGCTATTATGTACATACTGTTTATCTATATCCAGGTCATTAATTGTTTTCTGCATAGATTTGATGATGTTGTAGCATTATCATACATTTGAATGTAGAATTATTTCCTTTGCATCCAGTTGGAATCCTGTATGTATGCAAAAATTAAACTTGAATCTAAACCACCACCCTCACCCTCTTCAAAGTGCCCAACCCACAATACAGTAAACTGGAAGAAAACAGATTTGATTTGATGTCAATCATTTTTTAGTTGTGCATTACATGCACTGTAGATCCTTGTGTCATTTTAATTAAATATATTCATTATTTCCAGGCGACTGCTGATTATCTCTAAAGCGAGTGCAGGGCAAGGTTTAATTAAAGCGCATAACGGTAATCAAGTGAATTGGGTGCAGGGAAAGAAAGCATTTCTCGGTTCATTTAACCTCATAGGGCCCAATTTTCATGACTGGGAAAAGTGGTGGTGCTGACGCTGTTCACACACTTCAGGACCACGCAAGGACGGTGGTTGTCAGTGGATCTTGTGTCAGTGTTAAAATTTTAAAGGAAAAGTGATCACAGAAGACAGGTGAAATAAACAAAAACAAAAATAAAAAGATATGCAGCGGCACATTTGTATTTAACAGTTGCAATAGTACACATTGCTTCAGTCATTTATCTCTTTATCAACTTTTTGAACAACACGCAGCTTAATTAATTGTACAATTCACAGTTAGATAAACATTATGGTATAGTTACATTAGGAAAATGAACATTATCCATTTCTAGAAATGTACAACCGAAAGCTTAAAAAAAAAACAACAACAAAAAAAAAACCTTAGAGTCATTTACTCATATTTTACAGTAATCTCACCATATCCATAACCCCATGTTGCTGTGATGTATGAAAACAACAGATATGAGAAGGGTTATGTGAACAGCTGAGGCTGTAGGAGAACGGTGACACGTTGGGATGGGCTGCTGTCGATTGTAGTTTTTTTTTTTTAAATTATGTATCTTTATGTATGCATTTATTATTATTATTATTATTATTATTATTATTATAAATAATAAAAATAATAAAATAATATACATAACACCAACAACAATGGTTTTCTTTCCTACCAAAAGAAAGGACAAAGACACAGGGACTCGTTAACGTTAAATGTAACTAACATTGAAAGCCCATGTTGTGACAATGTGTTTTTTTTTTTTTTGGGGGGGGGGGGGCAGTTTCTGTAGCTGGGGTATAATAATACAATTAAAATAAACATGAATTTCATTTAGATGGATGTGGTGTCTTGCTGTTTGCTTGCAGAGAATGAGATGAACAGCATGTTAGGTTGAACATTATGCAAGTTTACTGGGAGTACTATACAAGTACAAATGCAGACACATTGTTGGTTCAATACCAGCAGAGCCCTGGGAATTATTTATTTATTTATTTATTTATTTATGGAATGTCCAACAATAATTTCATGTACAGAAATACCATAATTTCTCATTCATGTACAACAAAAAGGAAATGTAACAGATCCCACTATTTGAGGGAAGGAGTTAATCCAAAACAAACTGATGACCGTCATTTGTCTTCGTTGACAACACAAAAAAAAGACAAAAGAAATGTTAGTATCAAAAAATCCCGCTACCTCTCCCTCCACCCGTTACTCCTCCACTTTACTTTCGGACCAACCCCGAACACAGTAGTACGTTCCCTTTAGTATGTAATGTCCCGCCTCTGTAGTCAGTGGAACACCAATCCCCAACCGACACGTGTCCTTATCCTTCACTTGACTCCAGTGGCTGGAATTTACATACTCGTACTTCCGCCCCTCACCAAGGTGCCGCCCCTCAAAAAGATGACTTTTGCCATGGTCACGAGATCTTGGTAAGGGAAGTCCCGAGTTGGTTTGATGCCACCTACTGTCGGGAGGCTGAATCACAGACCGAAAACCCCTTTGACTCATCACATGTACATTAATGGAAATGTACAGATCCCACTATTTTTAATCAACTGCCCATTTACAATAAATACTACCCTTGCCATCTATAAAAATACAATAAGATAAAATAAAAAAAATATATATTTACACTGCCCTACTATTGTGGGGCTGTCATAATAATTGCACATACAGCATCAGCCCATTAGAAATTCTATTTAAATCCCATTGCACTAAAGCAGGGCTCCAGAATACAAAACAACATTGGGGTTGGCAGTGTTTAGTAGGGATTCGGACCCGGAACCAGAACCTGAACGGAAACGACAGACAAAAAAAAAAAAAAATCATGGAGCAGAAACAAAAAATGTATTACGTTCTGGAACGAAAACGATATTCAAGATATTGTTTATCCGTTAACAGTATTGTTTTTTAAAGCCTGTTCTCTCTGTTTCTTTCCGTTGTTTTCAAACATACAATCATTTGAACAAAATGCTCTTCCCATGGTCTTACACCTCAGTGATCAACGGCAAAGCATCACATCACAGCCAGCTAATGAAATTCAACATTACATTTAGCTTGCTTTTCCAGAGCAGCCAGTGAATCAGATAGCACCGTATTTGCCTTCAGTTCAGGCTTTCACCTGGCAGTTGGCTACATACTGGATCCACGTTACGTGATCAGTCTTGTATTCGCTCAAAATAAACCGATACTGTCATTAACTTATTATTAAGATAGGCACACCAAAACCAAGGTGTAAAAGGATGTGTGGCAAGTGAAGCGCTTTGTTAATAATCAGAGGTTTGCTAGATATATTCCTGGATATGACGAGTTGACATTTTACAGTTGACTTGAGAAAAAAAAAAAATGTTTATTGTATAACAAATGTAATTTTTTTTGTTCTCAATCATTTAACGATTCATGATTTAATTGTTCAGTGTTTGATTTTCATTGTTATAGTCCCCACTGCTTATAATGGACACGTTTGTGTTAGTGTGATTCAACCGCAGTAAGCGATGGACGGTATAAACTCCCAGACAACCTGACATTGAAAAAGTCCCTCAATCACCAGTACAGTAAACAAACCAGTGTTTATGCGGTTAAAAATCTTTATTAAGACACTCATTACACTAATAAAAAAAAGTTAGGCTACATTACTGCAAATTGTTTCAAGTGAAGAACCCTGTGATACGCATCAGGACAAGCTTTTTTTTGCAAGTGTGGGCGGCAAACTTTCAGCGCTTTCAAAAAATTCACAATTCGACTCTGTATCTGGATGCTGCTCCACAGCGCACCGCAGTCTTACAAGAGTAGGACGCACGCTTACGTCATCGGTGTCTGTTTCAGGCAAAGCGTCCTAGTTGCCAAGGTGACACAACTGAGAATTCTTCTTCTGACATTCCCTCTGGTGTTGTCAGAGTTTCAGTTTTGGTTGTATTTTTGTCAGCACTCTCTCCTCAACTACAGAAACCCCAGCCTTTTTGAAGCAATGTTTTATTGTTTGTTGACTGACAGAGTTCCAAGCATGCTTTAGCAAGCGCACAGCATCTAACAGAAATTTTATTTACACTGAATTTTCGCGCTGATGCTCATCGCTTTTCTCTTTCCATCCATGCTTGCTGTTGCTTTATTTCAGACAAACATTGCTTATTATTATGTGAATAATAATCTGTAAACTCGAACTGAGGCAACAGAAAGTTGAAATGGAGAAAAGAAAAAAAAAGAAACTGTCATTTTTTTTAAGACTGCAACATAGGCATTGTTGTTTCTATAGACAGGAAGTAAGTGCATTTATTGATACAGGTGGATAACTTGTCACACAGTGTTCCCTTTGAATGCAGAGTTATCTGGAGTTTACTGTATTTCATGCTTTTTTGTTTCGAGAAAATGAAGACCTATGAACACCAATATAAAAGCCTACTTGGCTAGAAAAATTAAACTAACCGGTATTTCATTCCAAGTTAGCTAGTAGGTTAGAGAACATTTGGGCAGTCGTGCTGATGGAAATAGTATCTACAGATGGTATGAACATGACATCACAAGCACAAAACAAGCCAGGTTTATTCGTCTTGAAATCATATAAAGAAAATAGACAGAACTGGGTGGTGCAAGCCATCGGGAGACGGGTCAAAAATCACACATTTCCATCAATGCATATAAGTTTACCAACTAAAGCATCAGCATATTCAAATATTTATGATTAAGATTGTCAGTGTTTGGCAGTATTTTAGCTGATGGTCAGACAGTACTGTCGCACGAAGTCCCCAATACATACCTCTCTGCAATAAACAGTGGCTGCCCAGCAAAGCACAGTGCTCTGACAAACTCATTAACACAGTCATTCTGTGATTTCTTTTTGTTAAAGCGTGTGTAAAAGTTGCATGAAGGGATTGCTCGTCTCTCAGCTCACTTTATTATTTTAGCTTAATGTGTCACTTATTTTTCAGTACGTTCTTTTACTGTCGGCGTGAACATGTGCCTCAATGCAGCAGTATTTGCAGTGCTATGAATCCTCTGCCTCATCTGGCCCACTTCTGCTATTTTTGCTTTTTGTATACTTTGAAGCATTTTGTTTTCATTTGGATATTCATAAACTGATTTAAGTTTTCTCCACATTCCTCATCCACTAAAAATATTATATTTTCATGTAAGTATTTCAGTTTAATTTTTGATCAAGCTAGTGGTTACTACAACCAGCAATTGCCACAATAATCAGACTTTGATTGGCCAACATAATCAGGTGATAATGTGTTTGTGAAGTGGCAGAGAGCCACGTTTGAACGTTATTTGATCCGCTGATGACTAAACATCTGCTGTATCCTAGGATACAGTGTCGGGATGCTTATTACAATGTCGGAGTCAAAATAAAACAGCATTTTAATCAAAATATTGTGTATTTCCTAGAAAATAGTACCGGGAAAAAATTGAATAATAGACATAATCGGGTATAAATCAGTAAAAACAGACATCCAGTTAAAAGAAAAATCCTGTAATTTTTCGGTAAAATTCGGAATAAACCGGAAGCATGGAACACTAATTAAGAGATAAATGATTGAAGCAATGCGTACTATTCCAACTGTTAAATACAAATGTGGGGCTGCTTATCTTTATGTCTTCTGTGATCACTTGCCCATTTTAAATTTTATAATGGACATGCGCTCCACTGACAACCAACTTCCTTGCCTGGTCCTAAAGACTTTAACAGCGCCAGGCGCCACCAATTTGCCCAGTCATAAAAATCAGGCCCATAGTGTTTAAACCTTCTTGTGGCGGTTTTAGCCTTTTGAAAATCAAGCAACCATTTCAAACCAAAAAGAAAGCTTTGTAGCATTTAGAACAGTTTCCTGATTATAAAACATTACTAAATCGATCAAAACAACAGAGCTGAAATAATTAATAGTTTTTTTGGTGTTGCATGGCATTGAAGGGGGTCAGTCTGGAACACAGGAGGGCTTCAGAACGTTTGAAAAGCTATGCCTGGTTTAAGAGCAGGAAAGGGGATGATCAATTAAATAAATTCAAGCATGGTCATATCGATTGAAGATGCAGTTGCAGCCCTGGAGAGTGTCCAGTGTTTTCTGTACACAACAACACAAACAGCCGGACAGTGGAACCTTTGTCTTCCTGTCACACACACCAGTAGAAAGATTACTGTAAATATGGACTGCAGCCAAAGTGTTGCGCAGATTTTTTTTGTTCTCCTTTTTTACTGTAACAGGGCTGCTGTTTGTTTACTTTACACTTTCACCATTTGAAGCAGCTCCAGTATAATTGTGAACAGTATTTTGGATTCAACACTCTCTTCTAGTTTTTTGAGACTAAAGCAATCAACACCAGAATGCAACTGCCTGTTTGTGTGAACTTGTTTTTCCCATGGTGACCACTTGTAATATGCAATCTTTTTATAAGGAGCATTTCTCTGTACAGACCATTTACTTTGGCCCCTTTTTACATTTTTTTTTTTTCAGTTTCAATACTTAAGGAATTCAACAAATAATGAACATAACACCTGTAAAACGTACTTTTAAAACATAAAAGACAGCTGTATAGAAGCTAATATATGGCATTGAGGGTATTTGTTGTCTGTTTGAGGAGATTGCCATGCAAGAAACTGAAAGTCACTAACAGGAGGCCTGTGTTTGACCTTTGAAAGTGTTCTTAGTTCTGCTGCTTATTCAGTCAGCAAACACAGTGTTGTTTTTTTTTTTGTTTTTTGTTTTTTTTAGGTAAAGTAGCTTGAATTGTAGACAAATAACTCCTTCCAAATCCTATAGGAATCTTTATTGAGTAGGCTATTCTCTGGCAGTATGCAGTAGTTGCCATGGAAAGTGTTGTGGTATCTTTATGAAGTATGTTTATCAGGGCATTAAGTCGGTAGGTGTATTCTATTTTGCATGTGATGCAAATGTTTGTAATATGCATTACTGTATAAAGCTTCCTCATGCAAATCATCGTTTAATCCACATCTGGAATGAGATTTGCATATTGTTATGGACAATATTTAGGCAGGCTGAAAAACACAGGGAAATGATTTGCATGCTTTTTAAATAATAGTGGAGCATGTAGTAAAGGCCTATTCTAATGCAAATCACATACTTGCGTTTGGATATTACTGTTTTAACACTTTATCGCCGGTATTGAATTGTAACCGTGGAAGTGAACTTTAGTTATTTTGCTTGTTTATTTCACTTTTGACACCGCGTCCTGAGATACTCAGCAAATATTTAACACGTAAAGAGTTTGTGCGTGGCACTTAAGGGTTTGTATCTATTTACATTTTTGCTTATGCATTTGTTATTTTTAAGTTAATAAAGATTGAGGCCCTCCCTACAAAAATCCTCAGAGTCTACACTAATCATATTGTACATATTGCAAACACCCTGAATTCACACAGAGGTGACAACCAATATGCTTGTTAAGTTGAATAAGGCAGTCCAGTGTGGCTTTTTTGGTTTGATCTTTGTTCGAGTTTGAGTTAGAATACCTGAAGTATTGTAACTACCAGTCAGATAAAATACTGGAGCTGGCAAGACACTGGGGCTTGTGTTGATATTTAACATCTAAAGTGTTTTTTACTTTAGTTGACAACAGTAGTTTAGGTTGATACTGTGTGTATCTTTTACAGTGCAGTAGATGCTGCTTATTTGCATAGCAAACAGGGTGCACCAAAATGTTGCGAGCATCTCAGGATCAATTCAGTAATGATAGGAATGAGATATAAATATATAAAAATCTTTAAAAATGTAAAATGTCAAACATCACTTTGAAAAATAACGTGACCAAAACATTTTAGTAATTTCTGATGAGGTTATTATTGGGTTTGATTTTGTATGTGTTTTTAAACTTTTTACAAAGCATGAGAACTCAGTCGGGCAGCCGTTGGCCAGCTAACCAACACCTTGACACAAAATGGTGTGAGAAGGTCACTGTTGCTTGTAGGGCATTTTTGCTACACTAAAATGAAATCCACTGCACCCCATTCCTGTTTAGACTTTTGTAAGCGTGTGTTTCAAAATCATTGAAGCAAAACACTAAGGGAGACGAAAGCATGCTGTGGTAATTAGGCAGGTTTGGACTTCTTATTTTCATGGGTAATCTACAATTTAGAGCTGATGTCAGGATATAAGAGGTTCGCTTGTATCAGCGATATAATGTAGTTATATTTAGACCCATTTCCTGTCTCATCGCAGGGGAGTTTTCTCCTCTGCCGCTGCACGTGTAGCTTCCTAACTGTGTCATGTGACAAGCATTGCCATGTCACTGTAGCCTACTGAATCTGGACTGACATCAAGAGAAGTCACTGCCATGCTTCTGTCAAAAATAGGACTTTGTTTGTGTTGTCACAAAATCTCTGTACTGGGTCATTATCTAATTGCAGTGAAACCTGTATTTACATTCAACCACCTGAATAACTTGTTCCTGAGTCAACGAACCCCAGAGCAGCTTTTTTCCAATACAAGTACATGAGAAAGGCACCTTCGTTAAGCAGCTTCATACAACAAAACTGTTCCTTTATTACTGTATATACCAAATATGCTGCACATCCAATTATTAATTAATCTGTTTATTTTATTCTCAGCGGAATACAATTTAAACTTGATTTAAAAGACTTTTTTAGGAATCTTTAAATCAGATTTATGTAATCCCTGGAAAGGCTGTTTAATGCAGCATTTTCTTCTTTCTTTTATTAATTGGGGGGGGGGGGGGGGGGTTGAATTGCTTCAATTTGCTTCAAATAAACTCTGTGAAGTTTGTGCAAAAGCTGTTGGTTGGCTGAGACTTCATTTTGGGAAAAATATTTTGTTTTAGGATAGCATTTGTAAGGCGCTTGAAATCTATAAAAAAAAAAAAATCAGTCGTACATTCTGATGTTATATTATTTAAAAAAAACACCAAAACAATACCAAAAAACACGTCTGTTCAAATTTGACATGCTTCATCGGTGAAGTGGCATCTTGATGAGTAATGGAACCCACTGTAAAACAGAAAACACTTCCCTGTGTGAGGAGTGATTTACCCATGTGATTATTTTGGAAACACGCCAGATACTAATGGCACAGAATTACCATACCAAGGGAAAAAAACCCATTAAAATTACAGGGGTAATGCATGCAAGTTTTTATTGCTGTTTTGCTAGCTAGATTCAGAGGTGCTTCTCTGCAACATATTATTCATAAGCGGAACTTTTGAACAGCGAGGGCAGTGCTCTTTTATACAACTGGCATATAGACAAATACAAAAAAACTAAAAAAAAAAAACTAAAAAACATCCATAGTCCACCACAGAAGTTTTTAAATTACACCGACTTGCCCGCCAAACATCTTAACGGCGCCAACAGACCACCCAAAAATGCCTCCTCCAAAATGAGCCAGGTACCGCATAATGTACATTATGGGTTTTCTACTTCCCTTGGTTGGAATCAGAACTGCCCTTGAGGAAATCTCTCTTGTTGATATTGGTATAGTAAGGTAGGTCCCTCTCAGCTGTAAGGATGAGCAGTTGTACTGATATTATGAGCTTTGCAGTTTAAATAAGAAATACTGACTAATAAGCTCCCTCCACCAGGGATTTAGTCTCTGGTCTCAGGAAGAAAATGTTTTTGGTTTAGATTCCCATGTGCAATGTGACGAACAGAGCTGAACTTGTATGTGGGTTTAAGCAGGGCTGAGAATGTCTTCTTCTGCAAGCTTTGATGCATAAGATTATCTGTCACATATAATTTAAAAATTCAGAGTGTTTTCAGGTTTTCTTTAACTTCAGTTGTAAGCTAGAACTTGTACTGCATTGCCAGCCGTAGTTGTGTGGTAGTGACCAACAGTATTGACCCTTTAGACTGAGGACTCCCTTAAATTTGTTTTCTTTTTAAAATGTATGTGCTGTACATCCCTGAGGTTAGCATCTTGCTTTTGCCTGGTTTCCCATGGGTCACAACTCACATTCATTAAGATGTGTAATACACCCTAAAATCACAATACATAATGAACTACCTGACAGAATTAAAAGCATCATTCCTGTTTGTGTTGTTCTGTAATCAGTCACATGTACTTAAAATAAGAGGAGAATATTTTAGCAGAAAGTTTATTCAAGCTTCATGGAGCAAGACAAACAAAAGAACACTTTCAAGTGAACCGCCAAATATATGGAAAGAAACAGCTAAGACTTGATGTGGAATGTATTATTAACACAATGCTGTGACAGACTATTATTTAATCAAATGCCAAATTCGTCCAAATGTTTTTATTTGAATGCAAGGGATGAATAATGTGAGTTTAAAAAAAAAAAAAAAGTTGTGTGTTTTCTTCTTAGGGTTTGGAGGGATTAAATAAAAAAAATAAAAAAAAACTTTTAAAACAGCTATACCTATTCAATGACAACATTCAGTAACATTTCCCGGAAGGAAGGGATATACTATATACATTTTTAATCAACCCTTTTCCTTGGTACTGTATATCTGACAACTTGAATAGATCCTTTATGCCTGACAATAGCTGGAACCTGTAGAATTGTGTATTTAAGGCAGGTGGTGAGCAACCCAATTGTAAATTCATGATAATTGTTTGTTTTAGTTTTTTTTTTTAAATACAAATAGGAATATAAAAAGTTGATGTGGGTTTAGACAGGGATTTAGTATAGAATTGAATTAGCCTATTCCCATTCATATATGAAGATTGATAAATGCCAGTGTGTTTTTTTATAAGTATGTTTTGAATAAGACTTTTTCACATACCAATATGTTGTGGTTATTGTAAGGAGAAATGGCTGCATCAGTCAGCACTAAAGTTTCCCAAGCAGGAAATACAATACATTATTTAATGCAGCATTTTATTGTACAAAATACTCATTTTTTCCCTGATGCTTGTTATTGGCACATGTCTGTCTTTTTGGAGATTGTTGTATGAAATATTACAGTATGATGTTAACTACAGTTGTTGTTGCCAATGTGAATTCACTAATGTAGCAGAAACTTTTTTTTTAAAAGCTTAGATATTGGTGCCACTCTGAAAATGACCTTATTTTGAATTGCTGTGCACAACACTGAACAGTGTCATTTTTTAATTTTGTGCTTTTAACTAGATTTCAGAACTTTCTATAGCCGTACACAATTCATATCATGTGTTTATAATTTTATAGTCCTTGCGGCTGAATTCCCATAGATATGTGACCCATGTAACATCAAGCCTTGCTACTGAGATTTGAGTTCAGAACAACTTTGCATGCATGTATCTGCTACAACCATGAAACATAATGATCTGAGTCTGAGCATTTTGATAATTTAGTTGGTGCGAGAGAATAAGCAAACAGTTGCTGGGACTGTATTGAATTGCATCCCTGTCTGATGACTGGAGATGCAACTCTGGTGGCCCGACCTTGTGGTGTCCTTTCAAGATAATTGGCTTTCACATGTGAAGCGACTAAAGGTTTTTATTATGGACTTTTACCCTGTAATCATTTTATTACCGCCTGTGTCCAGTGGGCAGTGAATGCTACCTTATAGCCTGCATGAAATCTTTCTGCGGTAGACCAGTCCTGAATAAAAAATCAAAAAAGAAGCTGCCTGCGAAACCTCAGAAAAGGTTTACATAAGTAGCTTTAAAAAATGCAGCACAGAAGTTGAACAATTTTACCAGTAGACTTATGACTGTGCATTTCACTGAGTGAGAAAATAGAGGATCTGTTTAATTTTTTTGACCTGAGCAAGGGTAAAATGCCTTTCATCTGCCAACAGTTTTGCACTGTCTGCAGTATTATAAAGAAATAACTGGGTGGGGGCACTGAGGACTCTCAGTCGCAATAGAGTACATGAAAGGTACCTGTCAATTTTCATAATTTTTATGCACCCTAGTTTCGGAGCTTGGAAACTCAATCTACATAGTACAGGAGAAGTACATCTAGAGGGCATGTGAGGTTCATCTGCACTCTCAAGTAACAACGAGAGTCCCAGTTGTATGAGTCCAAATCACTAGACACTGAAGTACATTAACATTTCCTTGAAACAATCTAGGATATTCATTACAGGCAGCACAGCTTTGCATACAGCTTGGTAGTCAGACTACGTACCATCCTGACAATGAGTGGATCAGTATCGGGGCACAGTAGAGTAGTGTAAATATTCAATTTTGACTGGGGTCTGTCAAAGTATAGCAAACCAGTATACATGTTTCATAAAATTGAGCTGAACAAAACTATGGCTTCAGTCTTCTGCTTTGGGTAGCATGTAATAACATTTCGGCCCAGAGGCTCCTGGCTGCAGAGGCACTATGTTGTACAAGTATGAAATAGGTGTGCTAGCCAAATCAAAACATAAGCTGCTCCAGTATTGAATGTACTTATATTTTCTTACAGTGCTTTTCCTCATGTAATAGTTATCTAACTTTAGCCCTTAGAAGAAAAAAAATGTAAATTCAGCTGCAAACCATGTACACAATGGTACGTTCTTCAGAACTTAGTGCTTGTTTGCATAGCTTGCTATTTTAACTTCTTTTTTTCTGTGAAATAATTACAGTGGGATGAGTTCAGTATGTGTTTTATGCAGTGTGGCAACTTAGAACGATTTCAGTTTTAGATGTGTACCTTGTTTATTCCAGAACATTGGATCTCTTTCTGAATTTCTCATTCTGTGCAAGCCCCCTTTCCTCCTTAGCAATGACTTTTGGTTTTGTTATGTAGCAATAGATGATGCAGACTTTTGATATTTAACAAGCAATGGATCAACTTGCCAACTGTTCAGAATCAAAAACAAAAACTGTGATCTCCTTTGTTTTCTTTTAGAAAGATGTGTTGTGGCATTGCCCAACTAATTAGATTAATGGCTCTAAAAAACGGTCAGCTCATTAAGTCTGAATCTTATTAACTCCTAATGTTTATAAACAACTTTAAAAAAAAAAAAAAAAAAAAATGTTTTGTATTTTTTAATGTAGTGAAAGGTTTAGAGAGTTTTCTAAAACTCTGGTGTTTTACTCAACTAAGCAGGAACAGTAAACCGATTTGACTAGCTGCCCTTATATTCCACTCAACAGCCGTTATATTCCATTAACACAGATTTTCAACTGATAAAAAAAGATATATATGACATAACTGCCAATTTCATGGCATACAAGATTTGAAGGACATTACCTTTCTGGTTTCCAGAAGGAAACAGAAAATATTGTTATAGGTTATATTTTGCAAGCAGAGAAGCCTGAAACAGGCTAAATAAATATTTATTTAGTATAATTAGTGAAGCACAGGTCATGAAACTTAACAAACACAAATAAGGGGGCGTGGGCTATATTCACATGAAAAATAAAAGCTTTCAAAAGCATTGAAGACTGGCCACCTATACCAATGAATCTTTTATGATATTACCACCACAATTTTATGAGTAAGTTGTCATAAAACAATCTGAAATTTGCTTTAAATTGAGATTGGATTGCACGTTAGCCAACTGACAATGAAAAACAATACTGTAAAATTATTAATGGAATAAAATGTTGCAAACAAGGGTTATCTTGAAACTAAACCTGTGTATCTTTATTTATCGGTGTTGAGCAAGTATTTTAAACAAAAAAAGTTTTCCTAAAATTGAAGTCTCAAAAAAGGGGGGAGCGACATTTCCGCCAGTGCGACCTATAAAACGATTTTTACGGTAAGTTTTGTTTTTTAGTGTTGTTTATTATGCACTTGTGTGCGCTCAGTACAACAAATGATTATGTAAACCCGATCTTTGTATCATTTATGTATTGTCAACAAGACACCCACTTGATAACAAACAAAATAAATAACCTGCTTGTTTTTATTTGTTTTCACTATAAATGTTGATGCTTACTAGAACAAAATATGTTCGAATAACAAGCACTCATAAAAATTAAATTGAATGTGACTTCTATTTATGGTTTATTAGACTTTTACATACTTGTTGACTTTTTTTTTTTTAAATTGGGTATCATAAGAGTGTTTACCAGATTTGACAAGGTTAAAGTGACAGCATTTTGGTCACAGCGGTGAGGTCTTGGAGGGAAAGTCCCTCAGCCACCGCTTTGATGCAGCTTCATACACAACTGATCTGTCAAGGAAGTGTATCCATAGCAACAGCTATATACATCTAGATGAACGGTCAGATACTGCAGGAAAGGAAGGCGCAGCCTAGACAGCTGTATCTTTTGTAATTCTTCTCTTCTTTACTGGCGGCATAAAAAAGCAGTATCAGTATAAAGCAAATTAACTGGACATTTTACAATGTTGTATTGTTTAAAAATGTATTTACCATTTGTTATAGTTGCTGTTATAATTCATATTTTACTACTGTATGATTTTATTACATTTTTAATTTATACGTAGGAAGGTCTTTTAAGGCTAATCTTTTGTACATGTGGAAAGTACTGTGATTAGGTCTAAAGATACAGAACCTGTGATTTTCATTTCATTTTCTGAGTTGAATTCAACTGGTATAATATTGTTTTCTGGCATGAGCCCAAGACACACTAACATCTCTGTATCAGTACATTTTAGGAACTGTTTGAAAGTAGGAGCCATTCTTTCAGAACTGGTGGATATTCATTGTGCAAAAATTTCACTCAGACATGGTTACATAGAGGGTTACTTTTAAACACAATTTACATTCGGTAAATTCAGCCCTGTTACGCTTGCAAGTAAAACAGTTTTGTTCTGTTTCCTATGAAAACCTTGAATTTCAGTTTGTAAGAATATATTGAAAAAAAAAGTAATGAAAAATTGGTGGGCCTCATGTAAATCTCCTTTAATGTATGATTAGGGCTTGAAGTGTCGGTTTTAACCGATAATAACCGAAAAAACAACCCCAAAGAGCTGTGTAGAAGATTCGGTTTTTATTTTTTTTAAACCGATAAACGTGGGTTTTGGCAGAATGCTTTAATTAACGTCAGTTGTTCACTATTCTCTTTCTACATAATGAAAACGGCTTTCAGAAGGCAGACAGTGTGCAAAGACATTGCAACTGACCAATCACCAACTGTGTGCACTACCTGATACACATTATTTGTGTCAATGCGTCATTTGCATAGCAACAGGCTTAAAGACCAGAAACTATAATGTAATGAAACGTTCATGCACTTCTTTAATTCTCTAGTACAGTGGTTCCCAAACCCGGTCCTGGGGACCCCCCTGTGGCTGCTGGTTTTCATTCCAACTGAGCTCTCAGTTACTTAACTAGACCCTTAATTGAACTGATAATTTGCTTAATTAGACTTTTTAAAATTGTTTTCAGCTCTTAAACAGTTGCAGAGTTCAAGTTACTTATAAAATGTTACAGCTAACTTGAAATATATGGGTACATGCAGGACATGTTTTTGGTTCTGCTTTTGGCAGCTCAGGTCTGCATCTTTGACATCCACATATTAATCTAGACACATGCCGGTCTCCCCCCTTTTCAGAGAGTTTCCCACAGGGAGTAATGGTTTTGGACTGATAACTATTTTGTTTATACATTTCAATTTGATCACAAGGGCTATTTTGTTAAGTATTCCAAAATTCACAATTTTTCATATCAGAGGGTTCCCAAGCCTCATTATCTAGATCTTACTATTTCTGATCATCTTGCTATTCTTTTTCAGATGAATCTGCCTTACATGCCTTTACCTGCCTTTACCTTACATTTAAATCCCGGGTAATTCATTCTTTAACTGCTGTTAAGCTTTATGATGTCTTGAGCTCATTATCACTCTCTGAGTCCTCATCAGTAGATGAGCTGGTTAATACCTATAACACCACCTTGATTGGTAGCGCAAATAAAAACTTGGAGAGTGTCTTTTAAAAAAAGCTCACCGTGGTTTAAAGATGCAACTCATAAGATGAAATATGAGGGTCGTAAACTAGAACGAAGATTGCGGGAATCTAAACTGCACTTTCATTACATTGCATGGAGGTGCCACTGTGACAGGGGTGGCTTTGTGGTGACGTCAGGCCGGATGCAGGAAGAAAACACAGGCAAGGTACTAAAAGATATGCGGTGTGCACCGTTTATTTTGAATAACAAAAATAAAAGAAAATATTTTAACAAAAAAACACTTTCTCACAGAGGAAAATAAAAACTGTGAATGAAAACAAATCTCGAACACAAAACAAAACCCATATACAATAGGTCAGGCTGGGCAATCGCCTTCAGTGATCCTATCTTTTAGTAGTTTTGCTTTTACTTTTAAATGCCTTTTTCTCCTTACTCGCTCTCGTTCCTCCTCTCGAATACCCACCTAGAGTGCAGAGAGCTGCAGGTTTTTATGCAGGTGACCATCTCCTGATTAGCAACAAATTAATCACTTAATTAATTTGGGAGATGGCCTCCTTCAACACAAGGTTTTCTTATTA
Source organism: Polyodon spathula (assembly GCF_017654505.1). Classification (NCBI taxonomy): domain Eukaryota; kingdom Metazoa; phylum Chordata; class Actinopteri; order Acipenseriformes; family Polyodontidae; genus Polyodon; species Polyodon spathula. The sequence continues at coordinate 67,108,768 of NC_054534.1, read as the reverse complement.
CACACTGACAGAGGATGAGCTGCCTAATCTCGCCTCTGCCAGAAACAAAACAATAACAAAACACAGCCACGCCATCATTTAGACCCCATTCTAAAAATAAACAAATAATCATGTACAGGGCTCCTCACCCTGTTATAGCCACCTACTTAAATATAGGAAGGTTCTGGTGAAGGCTAGATCATCATATTATTCTAATTTAATTGAAGCAAATAAAAATAATCCTAGATTTATTTTTGCTACCCTGGATAAATTCATTAATCCTTCCCCTAATAGTCCTACCCTTGACATTGGCTCCTCTCACAGCTGCAATGAGTTCTTACATTTCTTTAAAAATAAAGTTCTAGACATCAGAAATGAGATTCCACAGACACCTGCTATTGAGGACTCCAGCACAATTTTACCATCTGTTTCAACATATCAGAGCTACTACATGCTCTCTTGATCCTATTCCTACAAAACTATTATAATATGTTCTTGGTGTTATTAATACCCACATTTTAAAAATAATAAATGGTTCACTCTCCTCCGGTATAGTTCCTTCAGTTCTTAAGGTCACTGTGGTAAAGCCTATGCTTAAGAAACATAATTTGGACCCTAAAGTCCTCAGTAACTATAGGCCAATCTCCAACCTATCATTCTTAGGTTCTAGAGAGAGTTGTTGCAATTCAATTACACCTGCGGGATCGTCTGAGACCAGTCACCCGGACAGCTGATGAAACTGTGGGTTTGCACAACCGAAGAATTTCTGCACAAATTGTCAGAAACCGTCTCAGGGAAGCTCATCTGCATTCTCGTTGTCCTCACCAGGGTCTTGGCGTGACTGCAGTTTGGCATCGTAACCGAATTCAGTGGGCAAATTCTCACCTTCGATGGCCACTGGTTGCTGACTAGTTGACTGATGCCCAAGATGTTTAAAAATCTGTACACATAATTTATAAAATAGTTCCGTGCACATTCCATGGAATACGATACTTTACCCGTGACACTGCTGTAAATTTTTAAGATTTTAACAGGGCTTTATATATGTGTTAGTGACACATATAAACCCCCACCCCCCCACAAACTAAACAATATGAAGAAGTATATACAAAGTTTGTTTAGGTAAATCACCTCTCCTTTTTTTTTTTTTTTTTTTTTTTTACTAGACGCTGAATGTGGTACTTGAGATTCAGGAAATGAGATCAACAGTGTTCACTAAGGTAATAGCTAACCCGAGTATCGTTCTCCTTCACTGATAAGGTGGCAGTATTTGAAAGGCAGGTGACTTCTATTGAAGAGTGTAGGCCCACTTTCTTAGTTACTTTAGAAATCAAGTTGGCATAATTTAGTTTTTAGTTTGTGGATTTTATTACCGGCTTTTAAAATGGAAAGGCGCAAATACATTTCTCAGGCCACTTACATTTCTCAGGCACAAATACATTTCTCAGGCCATTTACAACAAAATGAAAAAGCTACTTTAAGGGTTGTAATATTTGTTGGGACTAATGATTTTTTTCAGTGCTTCTGTGCGTATTTAATAAATTAAGCACTTGCCCTTTAAATTGGGAAAGTGTTTGCTAAAAACAATCCACACAGGACTTTAAATAAAACAAATAGCAAACAAACAGATCCCTCTTCATGGGACTGGTCTGCATAAGTGCTGACAGGATTCACTTTTTTTATTTACTGGAGGCTATCCCTTTCACTCTGTCTCTCTCCCCCCCTCTAGTTCTCTCTCACTTTCTCTTTCAATATACACTTTGACACACGAGGATTGACACGCTGGAGCTGTCCAATCAGCACTAGCCCCAAGTGACATTAACCTCCATGTGCCGACCTGAGCTGTTCCAGCTGGAGTCCATTAGGAGGACTGGGGAAGTTAATTGGCAGATATTTTCTGAAAACTTATCTTTATAAAATAACTGTATAATTGGTCCCGTGTAGTAAAAAAAATGTTTCTTTGCAGAAAAAATACTTAGCATTCGAACGTGGTTGCTAGCTTTTCTATAGTTTTGCTACCTCTGCTAGAATTTCTCTTTTTATTTGGAATGTGTTGCCTAGTTACATCAAGTTAAACTGGGCACAGTGTTGAGGTGAACCAGTCGATTTACAGTTCCTGCACACTGAATATCAATGAATAAGTAATGTCTGCGGATCTGGAGTAAAAGTATATAGTATGACTGCTGTTGCCGTGGGGATTCCAAATCCTCTTTTTACCTATGCCTATAGACATAACTTCTTTTTTTTTAAATCCAGTTAGCTGTTTTTGTTCAATGGGCATTTCTTCTTAGACTTGGTGGATTGTCTGCAGATGGTATACCTCATGCTAAATAAAAATACATATATACTATAGAAGTTGCAAGCCTTTCAATGGCGGATAATAGGATGTGTTATCAACCACTGCCAATGTCATCTATGTAAGACAGTTTGTGATGCCAGACCATGAAATGCTTTTAAACTTCATGGATGGAACTGAAACACAAATTGATTGCCACAGCACTCAGATGTATGTCAAAACAATGTCTCTAACTGGAAAAAAACACGTTTCAGAATGCTCAATTGATGTTCATTGCACAATTGTGCATTAAAATGTGACCTTGCCTTAGGAGAATTCAAACTGCATTGCAGTGCTTTTTTTGGTTGTAGTATAGTAAAGGGCGATCTGACTGTCATCTGCAGAGCAATTGACCATCTAACTATCAACCTTCATCTGCCCTTAGCATCTGGAAGATCGGTTGTGTTTTTGCATAACACAATTACATGAGGAACACTCTCACCTTTACTGGTTCATTCAGTACACATGGGAACAGTCTGCTATGCAGATGCCAGGTGTACTGATTGAACATAATAGCATAAGATAGGTTACAAACGAGAGGAGGCCATTCGGCCCATCTTGCTTGTTTGGTCGTTAGTAGCTTATTGATCCCAGAATCTCATCAAGCAGCTTCTTGGAGGATCCCAGGGTGTCAGCTTCAACAACACTACTGGGGATATAACACAACACAGGAAATTAATCTTGTTGAAGAATACTAGCCTGTGTGCAGGGTTTTATATAAGTGTGGCTCCAGTGTCCATGCAGTGATTTTTCAATCAGCAGTGATTTTTTTTTATTTTATTTTTTTATATAGCTCTTTACAAGATACAAGACTATGGTGTATGAACTGTGCATCAGCTGCAGAGTCACTTACAACAACGTCTCATCCAAAAAACGGAGCACAAGGAGGTTAAGTGACTTGCTCAAGGTCACACATTGAGTTAGTGGCTGAGGTGGGATTTGAACTGGGGACCTCCCGGTTATAAGCCTGTTTCTTTAATCACTGGATCACACACCCCCCTCCCTTGTTACTGTCTATTCAGCTGTGGTATGGTGTGTCGTGTTAGTTGAAGAACACAGACTGGTGCAGTGGTGTTCTGCAAAAGAAAGACAGTTCACGTGTGAGTGTGCTCACACTGCTGTGATAGGGACACCAGGGCCCTTTAGAATTTGGAGAAAAGCCAATGAAAGATCCAGCCTTTTTTTTTTTTTTTTTAAAGCTTTGCATGATGCAGAATGTTTTTTGTTGAGGTATTATTGTGTACAATAAAACCGAGAAGGTTGAGCGGTTCAGGGGTCGCTTTGTTTTCAACAGTTTCTTCTCCAGACACCCTGTAAAAATTATCCTTCCTAATTCAAACAAGAATGTAGACTGATTGAACCTTGAACATTATACAGTATCAGTTGAGGTAGTGACCCATTCCTTTATATAACAATTCATTCATTCACATTTAATTGTTTGGTGCTATATGCCAAATGCTTCTGTTTTCAACTTCACATTCCAAACAGAACCTAGTCCTCATCATGGGATTCGTCTTAAAGGCTGTGTATGGTTTAACTCAAGAGTGAAGTTTTACATACTGTACTTTTAAAGATATACCGCACCAAGATGTCATGCAACCAATAACCCTGGCCTATTTTACCTAACCAGTGGTGTTAAGATCAGTTGAATAGACCACTGTGCTGCCACCTTCCAGGAGAGGAAAGTATACTGTACTGTATATTGCTGACCTGAACCTGTTCAGTCACATACAGGTTTTGCATGACCATCTAGGAAACAATTCACCCATTGTAATGTTGTTTTGAATACCATACACTACTGTATAACTTGATTTTCTTTCTATTTCCTGAAACCTAATAGTGAGAATTGTAAACAGATATAATTATTCTTAAGAAATATGAGCATGAATTACACAATGAATGGGGAGATTACTCTGTGACAAAGTGCACGGTCTATTTTTAAAGTTATTTAAATGAAATAAATATAGGCCTGTGACACTGTGTATATCTATGTTTATATGTTGCATGTTGTGTGTTAGTATTGGTGTATAGTCATTGGTATATGGGATATAAATGGGTCTGTGTAACACAGGTGATTTCAAATGCATATTTGTATTTAGGCATGAGGATTGCACAGCACTTCACGTGCAGGTAAAATGTAATAATATGTGAGCACGGGAAATTGCACCAAATTATTTCATGTGCAGTTGTACCAAGACTCCAGTTGAATCATTGATTAGCAATCGAGTCTCGGTACAGCTACATAAAAGTAGCATGTTGACACTCACTAGGGGTTGTGTGTTTAGTGAGTGGAGAACGGGAGAGAGAAAGGAGAATAATTTAAAGATTAACAATTACTCATTGCTGGCTTTCAACCAGCACCATACTTGTTTGTTCGTCCACCATTTGTCTCTGTCTGTTTATTTTGGCTACTGTGTCGTTTTTATTTTACAAAGTGTTTTTCGTTTGTTCAGACTTTTATTTTCTATTTGTTTATTAAACAGCGCAGCAGCGCATTTCACTCACCATATCCCCTTGCAGTGCTGTGTGTGTTCATTCTGGTCTGACGTCACCACTAAAACCAGCTTGTCACAGGACCACTGACACATTGAGAAGAAAAAATAAAGGCAGTTTTATGTTTTCTAGGTTATAATGCTGAACCAAACCCTTCAATTAAATACGGATTACAGACCTTCCCGTCCAGGCCAAAGGCTAAGTTATGTAACCCAAATACCAGTTATTTAACAATAAACAGAATTAATTTTGAATTTCTAAATTATGTTATTTACTAGGAAAACATTATGCTCCTCTCACCCCTACATATTATGTAGGAATAGCTCATCCCCGTTTATCAAGCATGTCCTTCCTGAATAAAAACCCTTCTGCATCCTGTACCTCCTCGGTTTGCTCTCAGTCGCTTCTTGTCAGGCCAGTGCAACATGCGCAGGCTCAGGCTCCCCTGTGGCCAGTGCCTGTCAATGTCTGTGCAGTTTAACAGCCAACCATATGGTCAGCCCAGACCTGTTTTTGCCCTTCATCTGCTCATGAAGGGACAGTGACTCATCAAGTTGATTTGGGCAGTGATACAAAAGCCAGAAGAAAAGTTCAAATGAAGAGTCTGCCTTATGCCATGTTTCCTATAATGAAAGCATACTGTGACGTTGATTTGTGTTCTCAAAATAAATTCTGGAGAGTTCTGCTTCTGAACACACTTCATTTTCCTTTACGTTTTCCACACAGACTGTATGGACAAGCCCTCGATTCTCAAGCACACCAGCACTTTCAGAGAAGCCACCTAGGACACTTTTGAGCAGCTCTTTACACTTCTGCAAAAGTAAAACTTTTTTCGTGTCTCTTTCGTGATCTGGGAATTAACTCATTGGATTCAATACGAGAGTCCTTTCTATGTTTACATGTTGGGTCAGCTTGAAGAGGAGCAGTGTACTGCTATATACAAGTATATGGTAAAATCTAACCTAAAATCGAAGCACATGTGTTAAATAAATCTGGACAATATGACTGGAATCTAAACGCAGCTGTCCAGTGCTAGTGTGCAGCTGTGCTTCTTCCCCCGTGCCTCTCTGTTAAGCAGCCCCACTGTTGAGTCGACCTTGCCGGCTGCCCTAACCAACCACCTCGGTGCTTTGGGTCTAAAAAAAAAAACCAAACATATCTGTATATTTTTTACATACCTCCTCACCTTCACTGTTGCACAAGCACTCTCGCCTACCGTGGCACAGCCTGCCCGTGCACGGAGTGATTATTTCCTCCGTGCGTTATGTGCTTAGTGTTTCCCGTGCCCTCAGTACTTCGGTTCCTCGGGTTGCACAGTGATTCAGTGCGCATGGTGCTGCGGCACCTCGGTGCACACATTGACCTCCGTGCACACGGTAACCTTGATGCTTGGACACCTTAGGCTTACCCACTGTTCCCTGTACCCAGAGACCCTGCTTGCCCTAATCCGCAATGCAGGGTCACCGAGGTCCACTTGAAGAGGGCTTACGCTGCAGGTGTGCAAGCCACTCGTCTGGCAAACACAGCAAGCTTGCAGACGGCATACCTCGATGGTATGATTTAGCCTTTGCCACTCCCAGAGCCACTGGCTTCTGAGTTACGCATAGTGACCAGCTCTCTACTCCAGATCTCCAGGTTCCAAGGGCAAGCCCTGGGCCGGTATGATTGTGACTCATTGATGCTGACAATTCAGCGCTTCCAGATGTGCCGATTTCACCAGGGCATACTTTTGGTCTGGCGGTGGAGGAGATACTTCAACGCTCACACCGAGAACGTGAGGCATCCAAGAGGTGGCTGCAATGCTCGTGAACGGTTCAGCAGGTGACACGTATGGTCCCAGTCCTCATGACTCCCATGGGTGACCTGA